>NC_081556.1:147375023-147680023 GCF_963082655.1 Stomoxys calcitrans | reverse complement strand
CCCTCCACCATAGGATGGGGGTATACTTATTTCGTCACTCTGTTTGTAACACCTCGAAATATGCATCTAAGACCCCATAGAGTATATATATTCTTGATAGTCATGTCATTTTAAGTCGATCTAGCCATGTCCGTCCGTCCATCCGTCTGTCTGTCGAAAGCACGCAAACTTTTGAAGGGGTAAAACTAGGCGTTTGAAATTTTACATAAATACTCTTTATAAGTGTAGGTCGGTTGGGATTGTAAATGGGCCAAATCGGTCCATGTTTTGCCATAAAAACCGATCTTGGGTCTTGACTTCTTGAGCCGCTGGAGGGCGCAATGCTCATCCGATTTGGCTGAAACTTAGCATGAGGTGTTTTGTGCTAAGTATGGCGCAAATCGGTACATAACCTTCTAGAGGGTTCAATTTTATTTTTTTATTTTTTATTTCATTTTATTTTATTTTAATTTATTTTATTTTATTTCATTTCATTTCATTTTATTTTATTTTATTTTATTTTATTTTATTTTATTTTATTTTATTTTATTTTATTTTATTTTATTTTATTTTATTTTATTTTATTTTATTTTATTTTATTTTATTTTATTTTTTTTTGTTTTAATTTATTTTATTTTATTTTATTTTTTTTTATTTTTTTTATTTTATTTTATTTTATTTTATTTTATTTCATTTTATTTTATTTTGTTTTATTTTTTTATTTTATTTTATTTTATTTTATTTTATTTTATTTTATTTTATTTTATTTCATTTTATTTTATTTCATTTTATTTTATTTTGTTTTATTTTATTGCTTTTTCCAACTTCCATTTAATCTTGTAATTAGACAGCCAACATTCTACATTGGCATTGCAATGCAACAGAGAAGCAAGTAATGATTTATTACATAATTTATTTACATCTGCCAGAATAACAGAAGTGTTGTCAACATAAATGAAAAAAGAGAAGCTTTTATAACACAGTGACTGTAAACCTAACATCAATTGGGTAGCGGGGACTTAAACCTTATTTTCTTATATTACTTCACACTTTGTTCGTGAAATAAAAATTAACCCTTCGATACACAAACATTTCGAATGTCATATTTATACGATGAGGTCCCAAGGGACCGCAGTAGTTATAACGCCAAAACTTTTCATCTACTGATCTGAGCGGTATAAAATGTTGTCGACATTTGTAGAGGAGGACACAGCCTTTCCGTTAATATATGTAAGTGGCTCGCTTCACTAATACAGGATGCAACACAGGGTGCCATATTTGCCCACCTTTCAACTTTTCAACATTCTGAGGGCTAAAACTTTGAAAGTAATGAATCGATTTACGTGGTTTTCATGGAAAAAGTGAAGATCTAAAAAAATGTCCTTGCTTCAACCTCGCCATCGTGTAGCGTTTTCGAAATAAAACAAAAAACAAGTAAAAAGACGTAATGTTCGGCCGTGTCGAACTTTGGATACCCATGTAAACCACCTTTCGTCAAAATCTAGTGAAAAAATGCATACTTTATGCCCCATATCAGCTATATCGAAATAGGTTCCGATTTGGACCAAATACTAATAAGTACAAGTCATTGTTCAATTATGTATAACAAAATATTGGTCTTTTTTGTAGCTATATCTAAAAATTAACCGATCTGAACCATATACGACACGGATGTCGAAAAGCGAAATATAAGTCACTGAGTCAAATTTCAGTGAAATCGGATTATAAATGCGCCTTTTATGGGCCAAAACCTTAAATCGAGAGATCGGTCTATATGGCAGCTATATGCAAATCTTGATCGATCTTGACCAAATTGCAGAAATATGTCGAGGGGCTTAACTTAACTCACCCAAATTTCGGGCAAATCGGACAGTAAATACTCCTTTTATGGGCCCAAAACCTTAAATCGAGAGATCGGTCTATATGGCAGCTATATCCAAATCTGGACCGATCAGGGCCAAATTGAAAAACGATGGCGACTGGCCTACACAACTCACTGTCCGAAATGTCAGCAAAATCGGATGATAAATGTGGCTTTTATGGGTCTAAGACCCTAAATCGGGGAATCGGTCTATATGGGGGCTATATGAAGATGTAGTCCGATATAGCCCATCTTCGAACTTAACTTGCTTATGGATAAAAAAAATCTATTTTTAAAGACGATTTTAGATGGTCTTAGATTTTTACGGTGATAAAGAATATATATACATAGTTTATAGGATCGGAAATGGATATTTCGATGTATTGCAAACGAAATGACAAAATGAATATAGTCCCATCCTTCTATGGTGGGTATCAAAATTAAAAATCTTCAATTTGTGTTTGTTTGTTCCGTATAGACTCAAAAACGCCTGAACCGATTATCTTGAAATTTTCACAGATTGTGTTGCTTGTTCTGGAAGGTAACATAGGCTATATAATTTTTTGATATCGGAAGGGGGCGAACCCTCCCAAAAATACCACCCAAAATCAAAAGTGGACCGATACGGACAATATGGGTATCAAATGAAAAGTATGCGGGAATAGATTACGATTCTGGCATACAAATTCATGTCGAAGTATAGGGGGTCACCCAACCCCCAAAAAAACGCCCAAAATGGGCATATTAGCCAATCACGGATATATGGGACTCGGTTTGTGTGTTCCATATAGACTGAAAAACGACAGAACCGATTTTCTCGAAATTTTCGCATATTGTGTAGGTTGGTCTGGACGAAAACATAGGCTATATAATTTGTCGGCATCGGAAGGGGAACGGACCCTCCCCCTTAGCCAAAAAAAAAAAACCCAAAATCAAAAGTGGACCGATAGGGACAATGTAGGTATCAAATGAAAGGTATTGGAGAGTAGAATACGAATATGGTATTAAAATTTGAGTCTAAGTACCCATCGTACCGCCCCAACCCCAAACTCACCCATACAGACATATTGGAAGTTCATGTCAATATGGGGCTCAAATGAAAGGTATTCGGGAGTAGATTTCAAATCTGGCATACAAAATCAGATCGAAGTATAGGGAGTCACGCCACTTCTTAAAAACGCCACTAGAACCATTATGACAATATGATACTTGGCTGAACCGATTTTCTATAAATTTTCATAGATTGTGTACGTTTGTCTGTAAGGAAACAGAGGCTACATAATTTCCGATTCAAATTTAAACTCAATGATAAGGGATCTTTGTTTTTAGCCGAGTCCGAACGGCATGCCGTAGTGCGACACCTCTTTGGGGAAAATTTTTTAAATGATCATGTATGGCATTGTACCAACTGTCGCCAACATTAAGAGGGGATAAACACCGCTTTGTACGATGTTCTTACCAGGATTCGAACGCGTTAAGCGTTGTAGTCTACAATGACATGAATTCGAAATCCGGATTCAGGGCGAAGTGTCCCCAGCCTAAAAAGATATTAGAGAGTTAAAGTAGGCGCAGCGAAGCGGGCCTGGTTCGGCTTATGTTATAATTTTGACATTTTTTTATATAAACAATTTTTTTTTTGTATTTTAACCCTACAATAGCATGGGGGTATATAGCCATTCCATTTGTAAATTTTTAAAAATTTGATCTGCGACCCTATAAGGTAAATATATTTGGATCTTACCATGTCCGCGCGTCTTTCGAAATCACTAAAGTGGTCGTTGAAATTTTGTACAGATATTTCTTATTGATGGAGGTCGTTGGAGGTAGTAAATGGGCAATATCGGTTAGCTCCCACATAAAACTGACCTTCGATTTGACTGTTTCAGCCCCTAGAAAACAAAATTTGTAGGCGATTAGTTTTAAAGTGGCAGCTTTATTGTTCTTCCCACTCAATAAGGACACTTAAACAATTTCAGTTCAATCTGTGTATGAATGTTTCAAAGAGTTGTGAACATTTAATACCACATTTTTTTTACTTTATTTCCATTTAACACATGAATTTAACATGAATTCGTTATATGATATAATACATTCAAATGTATACCTACGTATATAGGAAGGTAGATAAATACAATATAATATACATACATATAGTGTATCTAAATATATATGTATGCATGTCGAAAGGTAAACTTGTATATGAAAAGTGACTATACACTAAAAGAAATAAAACACTTATTTGGTTAAAAACTATTACAGGTAAATACAAAAAACCCTCAAAATTTGAAATGATCTAAACAAACATACCTCCATACATACAATGCTCTGTATGTATTTTCAGGTGTATATTTAATGTACATATTAAGAAGAATGATGAAATTAATATGGGTTTTCAGTTTACTATAGCGATGGATGACTTCTAAATTTAAAGAAAGGAACCTTTAATGTCTAAACTAGATATAGAAACAACTAATGACATAAAAATAATGATAATAACCTCAAATACAATAAAAATAACCAATGAAATTTTATTTTTTTTTTTAGTTTTTGTTCAAAATAAAAAATTTCGAGTTAATCACAGGATATTTAGAAAAATAATTAAAAATAATTCGTAAATATTCAAATGGCTCCAAAAACATTGTAGGCTAAGGATGAAGAAGGATGGGGGAATTTTCTAAATCTTTAAAAATAAACTTCTAAAATTTTGGACTATTTTCGTGGAACTTCCGACTTGTGTATAGACTCACAAAATACAAATACTTATGAATAAAAACCATAAATCGTTATTGTTTAGTTACACATACATATTATTAAGTATTATTGTCATTGATAGTTTAGATTTCACTTTTTTTTTGGTTTTGCTTTTCGTTATGTAACATATTTGGTCAATATTGATTTTTAATTTCTATGGAATTGTAATAAAAATAAAAAATTTTGGTAAGCTCGGCAAGAGACGGATACAATTGCTGGGACTTGAAATGAAAATTTAATTTTTTTATATACAAAATAAAAAAACAATAAAATTCTTTTCAAACTACCATTTCTATAGAATTGGTAAAAGTATTTTTTTATAAAAATTTTGTAGAATTTTTTGAAAAATATTATTTCCATATCAAATTTATCAAAAATGTCATATGTATAGAATATTCTTTCTAAAATTTATTAATAACAAAACTTTTTTTTTTATAAAATTACATTACTATAAAAATTTGTGTGCAAATTCTAAAACTTTTTTTAATCTATATATAAAAAATATATAAAAATTTTATATTTCGAAAAATTTTTTCAACAATTTTTTTTTCCATAGAAAATGTTCAAATTTATTTCTATAGAAAAAGTCAAATTTTGGTGTTCATAGAAAATTGTGTCCAAATGTTATTTCCTCTCTCAAAAGTGTATCCGCCTTATTATTAAACTTTAGCTATTTATGGAAGTCTACTTTGTTTCTATGCCAAGGAAGTTCTTCGTTTGAAGTTCCTTCGTTCTATCGGGTGATGGCTCTCTTACAAACTAAAATGCCTCATTGAATTCGAGCTTAGAAACTAAATCTTTTTTGTTTTGCAAGCCTTTAGCAACTAATCAAATGGAATTAATAATAAAAAAATAATTATAATTTGTATGTATAAATCATTTTAAAATGATATATGAGAACTAACTGTAAAGGTAAGTAAGGTAAAAGAGATTCTATTGTACACACTACTTTGGGTTTCGTTTCTTATGTCCTACTGAGTTTGCTTAGAGGCCAGGGCGGCTGTGATCATCGGGTCCGCTGCTGGTGCTGGTATCCGAGGGCATGGGGCTGGCGGTAGCACTACGATCATAGCCAGTTTTAATGTCAGGTGTTATAAGTTCCTAAAAAGAAGAATAAAATTATAAGATTAATTTAAAAAATTTATGGATGTAATCACAAAACTTAATGCAAATCGTTTTTTGGATAGTTATCTGTAAGTTAAAAAAGTGCTTACTAAACACAGCTCAAGCTTGAAAAGGCTGTGTTTCATAGGCACTATTGTGAATGACTACTTAGAGATATCTTATGTTAACAGGATTGCCATTATGTGATTATTTTTCTTTTTTTTAACAAAAATAATATTGGGAAACAAAATAATTTAAAAATATTATAGGAAAATAAATAAATAAATTAAACGCAATAAAAAAATAAACTTTTAATAAATAAAAAAAATTAAAATAAACAGAATGAATAAAAACATTAAAAGTTCGGAAAAATAAAAAAAAAAACAAGTAAGAGCGTGCTAAGTTCGGCCGGACCAAACATTATATACCCTCCACCATGGACCGCATTTGACGAGTTCTTTACCCGGATCTGTTTATATGGGAGCTGTATCAGGCTATAGACCGATTCGAACCATATTTGAGACTTATGTTCAAGGTCATGGGAAAGCCGTTGTACAAAATTTCAGCCAAGAGGCTCAAATTTCTAGAGGCCCTCTAGAGGCTCAAGAAATCAAGACCCAAGATCGGTTTATATCACAGCTATATCACAACATGAACCGATTTGGTCCATTTACAATCCAAATGATCTACACTAATAAGTAGTATTTGTGCAAAATTTGATAGAATTCACAGTTTTTAGAAAAAATTATATACTTTTTAATAAATAGAAAAAAAAAACTTAAGAAATCTATAATCACAAATCTTAACTCCCAACCATTCAAACACATTTTCCCAATTTTCCTTACCTCATCGGCTTCGGTATTCTTAACCACAGCCTCTGTCTTAACATCCTCATTATTGTCTGACTTTTCAGCCCATTGCTTTAAAAATTCCACAATATTATGGTGACCGAAATTCTCTGCCTCATCGACGGGAAGATTACCCCAACGATCCTTGGGATTATGGGGCACATGACATTGTTCCAACAAAAAGCGCACACAATCCAAATGACCCTCGGAGGCAGCCAAATGCAAAGCCGTACGACCATCATAATCTGCCAACGTAATATCCATGCCCGATAGGCGATGTCTACGCAATGCGGTAACATCACCACTAGCTGCCGAAAATAGTAAATTCACAATAGACAATCCTTTGGTCTCATAACGATGTTTACGGGGATCCTTCTTATTGGTGGCATGTTTTAAATTATCATAACGATGGAAATTGAAAACATTCACCAGCTCTTCACAGAATTGTACACCACGCACAGTATTGCCCAAATGATCTAGGGGTGGAGACCAGGCAAAAATACCCATGACATTGGGTATGACCAACATCATGCCACCGCTCACACCTGACTTGGCGGGCAAACCGACTTTGAAGGCAAATTGCCCCGAATAGTCATAGGTGCCGCACGAATGCATAATTGACAAAACATCACGAACAACTTCGGGACGGAAGATTTTCTCTTCGGTGGTGGGGCAAATGCCACCATTAGCCAGGGTGGCTGCAATGACGCCCATTGCTTCGCAGGTGGTCTCCATGGAACAGCACTGAAAAAACAAAAACAAATGAAAGTTAGTTAAAGTCAATTTTTTTCTTTACTCTTTATTTTTGCACTAACTTACCTGGAAATAAAAGTCCATGACTTCTTTCAGATTTGTCCTCTTTGGATAGCATTTATTCTCACGCATATAGAAACCCAAAGCATAGTTACGATCAGCAGCCTCACGTTCCGACAGGAAAACGGCATTGTTAAAGCCTATATTTTCACCACCAGACAAACGTTTGAACCAAGTCATCACATAATCGAATTTCTCAGCTGCTGTCATTTCAGGCTTAATCAGGGCATGGATTATGGAACAGGTTAAAATGGCACCAGCATTTATCATGGGATTATGGGGTTTTTCTGACAACAAAACAGAAAATATTATAAATCAAAGTTATAAACTTAAAAGCGTTATACGAAATAAAACTGATTTTATAATCATTTATTCACGGAAGTTTTATGGGGAGTTTACACGGTACATCATGATGCGTATAATTCTAATTGTATTGGCGTGAATAAAGGCATATTTTTGTTTATTTGCGCTAATCGATTACCGTTTTAACAGAAATTTGTAATATTTAAAGATTAAAGACCCAATAAATAGCTTTTTTTAGGTATTAATAAATTTTCAGATTTTGTGGTAATTGAAATCATTTTGCAAACATATTTTGGTAGTTTCTATTCTTTGTATCTAAAAATTACTTTTTAATCTCATAACATCAGACTATAGTTCCATTTAGACACTATATAGACCGATCTCCAGACTTAAATTTCATCGATCTCCAGACTTAAATTTCATCGGATGAAAATTTCTCCTTTTATAGGCTCAATTTTCTGTACCGGGAGGTTGGTATATATGGCAGCAAAATCCAAATATGGTACCATCTGGACGATATTCAACAAAAAGGTGTAGAAAGGTACCAAAACTCATTATTTCAAATTGGTAAAAAGACGAAAAATATGACTTTTATGGGCTCAATACCCTATATCGGGAGATCGCTCAATATGACAGATATATCCAATTATAATCCAATCTGGACCACATTTAAGAAGAATGGGTAGATGATCTATGAAAACTCACTGTGCCAAATTTCATCGAAATCGGATGAAAAATGCTCCCCTTATGAGCTCAATACTCAAATCGGAAGACCGGTCTATATGACAGCTATATCAAAATCTGGGCCGATCTGGTCCAAGAAGGATGTCGAGTGGCCTAACGCAACTCTCTGTCCCAAATTTCAGCAAAATCGGATAACAAATTTGGCTTTTATGGGCCTAAGACCCTAAATCGGCAGATCGGTCTATAAGAGGGCTATATCAAGATATAGTCCGGTATAGCCCAACTTCGAACTTAACCTGCTTACGGACAAAAAAAGAATCTGTGCGAAGTTTCAGCTCAATATCTCTATTTTTAAAGACTGTAGCATGATTTCAGCAGACGGACGGACATGGCTAGATCGTCTTAGATTTTTAAGGACATAAAATTTAACTAGAAAACTTTCGAATTTTAAATGTTTTCCATAACAAATTCTTTAAAATTTCCTATAAGAAATTTTGCCTAAATTCAATTTGAATAAAAATATTTTAAAAATTTTTTTGCTAAGAAAATTTTTTGAAAATTTTTTTGCAAAGAAAATTTTTGGAATTTTTTTTGCAAAGAAAATTTTTTAAACTTTCGTTCCTATAGAAAATTTTATATCAATAAAAAATTTTTGAAAATTTTATTACTATAGAAAATTCATCAGAATTTTATTTCTTATGAAAAGCTTAAAAATTTAATTTCTATAGATTTTTCAATATTTTCAATACTTTTTTAAAATGTTTTTCTATACAGAATTTTTAGAAAATTTTTAAAAGTTTTGATTTTTACGAAAATTTAAATTTTAACCACAGAAAATGTTGTCAAAGTTATAGTTCGATGATTTTTGGTCAATGGTATAAAATATTGTAGTCACACTTACGGTTATGATCCAAAACCAATTCATTGAAGTTACGACCACTGGGTTCCTGACCCACATATGAATGCACCACATTAGCTCCCAATTTTTCCAACGCAATGGCATAGGTCAAAGGCTTGCTGTGAAAATTTACAAAACAAGAAAAAGACAAATTTTAGATGGTTTGTGCCACTAAAACAACTGAATAGAGAATGAAATGAGAGATTTTCCTTTACCATGAGAGTTAATATCTCTCAGTTGCAGTCATGACATAATCACCAGGTAGTGTACCGTAAACAGCTGAGTACTCTTTTTTTCTCGCGAAGTGCACTATCTGTCAACGAGTTTTGGTTGTGTGTGTGTATTATAGTTAAGAACCATAGTACACACAAACAACGAAAAATGGCGCGAACTAGTAACATACACAAAATCGGAGTTACACTAATAACTGATTCTGACAGATTGTGCACTCAATATTTTGTTGTTGGGCAACTGCCACTACCTGTAAATGAATATATCTTGGTTGCAGTACTAGATGAGCTTAAAAATGTGTGACAGATGACTTCTTCCTTTGCCATTTTTTTTGTTTCTCTATCTCTCTCTCTCTCGATTTCATTAAGATTTAATGTGGTTTTAATTCAATGGAATTTTCTTACCTGCAACTTTGCAAAGTGAAGGGCACATCCACATCGCCTATGGAATATCTTTGACCATCAATGGTGCAAATACTAACACCCCAAGATTCGGGACTATATCTGGCCAATTGTGGTATATAATCGGCCACCTTGCCATCGGTATTGCTTTTACACTTCCAATAGATCTCCTCTACGTCCTTGACGAAACCCACAAAATCGGGTATAACAAATTGTTGGCGGAATGCCTTGGCTATCAAAACAATGTTTTGAGCCACCACACTAAAAATAAATACAAAAAAGAAAAAAATTATAATATAAAAAATTAAGAAATAAAAACTGTTTTTAATATAGATTTTTAATGTTTTTATAAACTTACGCCTTAAATGTCTCACGATTGAGATTTTGAGTCTCAGCCGACGACCCTGTCTCATAGTTATTCAATTTGTGCACCTTCTTAAGGTTATCCATAAGCTCCTTGACACGAGGATCAGAGCGTCTTATGCCGGTCGTCTTGAGAGCGGCCAAGAATTTGCCCATCGATATAAGGCCCGTCTCCTCATTGTAGAACATGTCAAAGAGTACATCTTCGGCATTGCGTTGCTCTTGTTCACGATGGCTATATTGAAGGGGGAAAAGAGAGACCATTTTATTATAATTGTTTTTTTTTAGATCTTAAAAAAATGTATAAATAATAAAGGGAACAAAATCATGCTAAATTCTGTTTATTTTTTTATGTTAAAAAAAAAGAAAAAACTAGACAAGATCACAATGGGCTATGATATATTTTTAAGGATCTCTTGTAACACAGAAACAATGGTTAAATAACTAAGGAACAAACTAAGAAAAAAAAACTTGGTCTATGTAAAATAGCTTTAACAATATATACCAGCATAGGAGGACGCATAGGATTCATGTTCTATATGGTTTTGTAATTAGTTGAGCTGGTAAAATCAACGTTTGTCAAAATTGTATATATTAAGACAAATTTTTAAAAATTTTATTTTTTGTAGAAATAAATTTTTAAAAAAATTTTCTATAAATATTCGGACAAAATTGTTTATAATTTTTTTTAGGAACAAAATTTTGGCAAAATTTAAAAAAAAAAATTCTTTTGGGGGATAAATTTTTTACAAAAATAAGATTTTTACGGTTTTTCATAAAAAAATAAAAATATCAAATTTTCTATAGAAATATTATTTTCATGAAAAATTTCTACATTTCATGAAAATAATATTTCCATAGAAAATTTGTTTTTTTTTATTTTTTATGAAAAACCGTAAAATTCTTAATTTTGTCAAAAATTTAATCCCCAAAATTTTTTTTTTTAATTTTGCCAAAATTTTATTCTTTAAAAAAAATTATAAAAAATTTTGTCCGAATTTTTATTGAAAATTTGTTTAAAATTTTATTTCTACAGAGAATTCGAACATTTTATTTCTTCTTTTTATAGATAATCTTGTCATTTTGTTTTCTATAGAAATTTTTTATGCATATAAAATTTCTATAGAAATTTTCTTATTCTTATTTTTTTATATAAAATTGTCAAAATCTTATTTTTGTATCAAATAATTGTCAATATTTCACTTTAAAAAAAAATTATAAAAAAATTTTGTCAAAATTTTATTCTTTTTGAAAAAAAAGAAAAAAAATGTTGTAAAAATTTAGTTTAAAAAAAATCACAAAATTTTGTCAAAATATCATTTTTATCGAAATTTTTTTTCTATAGAGAATTTGTTAAAATTGTATTTCCATACAAAATTTTTTCAAAACTTTATTTCTTTAGAAAATTTTGTCAAAATTTTATTTTGTAAAGAATGTTGTCAACAACTTTTTCTCTAAGAAAATTTTCCAAAAATGTTTTTTCTATAGAAAATTTTGTCAAATTCGGTTTTGTATAGAAAATTGTCAAAATTTTATTTGTATAGAAAATTTTGCCAACATTTTATTCACACGTTTTGCGCTACATTTATTGGGTCTTGAAATAATTCATTCATACTTCTAACGGAACAGCAAGCCGCAAACAGTGTATGCTGCAATATGCTTGCATTGGAACCTAACTCTTATACTTACTCTTATATAATGGGGTTGATCGAGGGCTTATCATAACGGAATTTATGTTCAAGGAAGCCTTATAAAGTTTCAAACCATTTCCACCGGACCCAATGGAATATTTTCGGCGTTACTACAAAAGTAGGCCGACTATCTGGCGTCTCATCTGGCAACTATTTTCACAGCGTGCCTAGGACTTGCATATACTCAGAAAGCTTGGCAGGAGGCAAGGGGGTGTTTATACTCAAGCCCTGCAAGGTTAGTTAAGCGACACCAAAGGCCTACAGGCCTATAGGCTTTACTTCCTTACTGCATAAATCCATGAAACGCATTGTGGATACCATGATAAAGAGTAGGATATCCAGCGAACTGCTTAAATACACACAGCATGCCTATGTCAAGGGAAGATCGGTGGAGACTTCCCCGCACGAGTTTGTGCATAAAATAGAAGAATCCTTCGATGTCAAGACGTACACATTGGCGATTTGCATTGGCATTGAGGGGGCGTTTAATAATCCAAAACCAATCTCTAGACCAGTACCAGGTGGATCGGGTCCTTAGAGACTGGATAAACCATATGCTAAGGAACAGGTGGATAAATTGCGGGCCCATGACATATATATAAGGGAGAAAGTGGCACAGGGCATGCCACAGGGGGGCATTTTATCGCCACTCTTTTGGGTGACCACCATAAATAACCTATTACGGATGCTGACTGAGGAGGGATTTGATTTGCAGACGATGTTATAATACTTCTTAGGGTATGGATCCGAACCAGCTATGCAGAAGGACCGAAAGGGTTTGCATATGGCATATGGCTGGGGTAGACCCGGGGGTCTCAATGTTAACCCAGAAAGGATTGAAATATGCCTGTTCACGAAGAAGACGAAGGTGGGCCAATTTGAAGCACCACGTTTCATCAATAAAACGATTTCGATATCTCACAGGGATCTTTGATGGGAAACTTATTGTAATTGGAAATGTCACATTCAGGAGTGTACTGAGAAGGCTTACAGATGTTGGGCACTATGTAGATGGGCCGTTGGCTCGAAATGGGGCCTAAATCCGAGGATAGTCCACTGGCTCTATAGAAACGTGATTAGACCAAGCCGTAAGTAAGCCTCAGTAGTTTGGTGGACTGCTGTGGAGAAAAAGTGCAGCGCTAGGACCATAAAACAAGTTCAGAAAATACGCTGTCTTGGCATAGGTGGAGCGATGAGAACCAGGTCCACTAGGGCACTGGAGACTATTATAGATATCCGACCCATTGACATACAGATTAAGTGTGAAGCAGCCACAGCGGCTATGAAACTTAAGGCGATGGGAGAATGGACTGAGGATGGTAGCAGCTCATACCATAGCGGTATAATCGAGTCGACGATAGGAAACCTGAAAGGAAGAGAAGGGGTTTCCGATCGGATACCTGAGACGACACTTGAGGTCGAGTGCGAGGCACTGCTGCCAGCGGCACAGACGGAACCCTAGTATTGCCGTCTGGAAGATCATTTTACGCGGATGAATCAAAGCTAAAGGATAGAGTAGGCCTGGGGGTCTACATTGAGAACCCAGGTATTAAGTTCTGTTTTAGACTGCCTGACCATAATACGGTCCTGTAGACGGAGGTCAGGGCGATCACAGAATGCGTGAGGTGGTGTGGTGCTAACGCGTCGTTACGGAAAGTAAAATGGGCAAAATGGGCAATGGGTAAAAGGGCAATAAAAACCAGGACGATAAGGTCACGAAGAGTCCTCCTTACTCAGGGCCATAAGGGAGTAAGGGGAAATGAAATGGCAGACGATTTGGCAGTGAATGTCAGAGAATTGCCGTCCTGGGGGCCTGGGGGTCTAAATTGTGAACCCAGGGACTGAGTTCTATTTTAGACTGCCTGACCATAATACAGTTCTGTAGACGGAGGTCAGGGCGATCACAGAATGCGTGAGGTGGTGTAGTGCTAACGCGTCGTTACGGAAAGTAAAATGGCCATAAGGGCAATAAAAACCAGGATGATAAGGTCACGAACTGTCCCGGTTACTCAGGGCCATAACGGAGTAAGGGGAAATGAAATGGCAGACGATTTGGCAGTGAATGTCAGAGAACTGTCGTCGATAAACTTGGTTAACCCGAAGCCTTTAGGGTCGACTCAGTCCGATGTAAGGGGGTGGGCGACATGTAACACTGTGGAACAGCGAAACAGTCGGTAGAATGGCGAAAATCCTATGGGGTGATCCGGATCGTGAGAGGACGAGCCTATTACTGAAAGGAAGCAAGAAGGAGGTCAGTATAGCTTTTGGTGTTATAACAGGACTCATAGGGCTACGAGCTCTCACTTATGCGAAATCGGTGCGGCAAGTGATAGCATGTGTAGGGCATGCGAGGAAGATGATGAGACGTTGGAAAATTTCCTATGTCATTTCCCGGCTTTTTTTTCAAGGTTACTTTTTAGTTTTTAGAGCGCACAACAAGCCGATCACTGGCTTAGGTATATGTCCATAGTGGCATGGGGCGGATTAATATCTGCACCCTCTTAACAACCTAACATACTCTTATGGCAATCGATGATTGCTTAGAGTAGCACTCAAGTACTCAAGAAGTCAAATCGGGAGATCGGTTTATATGGGAGCTGTATTAGGTTATAGACCGATTTGGACTTTACTTTGAAGTTATTGGAAGTCATAACAGAACACTACCTGCAAAATTTCAGCCAAATTGGAAAAAATTACGGCTTGTAAGAGATCAAGACGTCAAATCGGGAGATCGGTTTATATGGGAGCTATATCAGGTTATAGACCGATTTGGAGCGTGCTTGGCACAGTTGTTGGAAGTCATAACAGAGCACTACATACAAATTCGGACGAAATTTGGGGCTTATAAGGGTTCTAGAAGTCAAATCGGGAGATCGGTTTATATGGATGCTATATCTAAATCTGAACCGATATGGCCCATTTGCAATTCCCAATGATCTACATCAATATTAAGTATCTGCGCAAAATTTCAAGATGCAAGCTTTACGAGTTCGACCGTTATCGTGATTTCGACAGACTGACGGACGAACGGATATAGCTAGAACGAATTAGAACGTGAATGACGGAATGACTAGATTAGTATAACCACATCCTATGGTGGTGGGTATCAAAAGCCTTCAGTTCACAAATTTTTTTTTCCTTAAGAGTCTACAAATGCACTTTGAAGTATGACATAAGCATTTCTTTAGATTATGGTTCAGTTTTTCAAATATTTCAAAAAAATAATTTTTTTTTAAATTTGTTTCTCATAATTTTCCAAAATATATTCCAATTTTCTTTTAAAACATTTTTACCGATTCACAATTGGCAAACACCTCAAACAAAAGTACTCAACCATAACGGATTCACGATAAAACACTTCAGACTGTAACATTATCCTACACAGGATAACAATCAAAAACTTATGGTTTTAGTTAAGCGATTTATTTGCAAGCGTTCCAAACAAGTGATCACCACTAAAGTTCGTCAAAGACTGCCAGAATGTTGGCCACAATTGTTTATGCGTAAACGATGGTAGATTGGGCGCGAACAATTAAAATCAATTGGGAATTGAATTGTGATTTGCAATAAAAAATGACTAAAACAAGTAAATGAAATAACCGACATCATTTTGATTGGTACTGATTGATATGAGGGTAGACATTTCATCACTCGACATGAGAAAGAAAAAAAAAAAATTGTTAAGAAATAATTTTGCAAAATTTTGAAATTCAACATGTCAAAATATAAGCAGAGAAATTGACTTCTTCTCGAAAGGCCTTAAGGCTAAGCATAATAAATTGGAAAGTGTCTTAATTTGTAATGGAAAGTTTTTGACAATTTTCTAAAAATGTTAACAGAGACATCAAGATTTACAAAAAAACACAAAATGGGCATAGAAACAATTTCGCTTAAATAAGAAGATCTTCCAAAAACAGACAGTTTTATAGCTTAAGCGAGATTAGTTAATAATTGAGAAATATATATTGTTGTGGTTTATGAGAAGGCACTTTTATAACAACATGATTTAAAACAAGTAAAAGCGTGCTAAGTTCGGCAGGGCCGAATCTTATATACCCTCCACCATGGATCGCATTTGTCGAGTTTTTTTCCCGGCATCTCTTTTTAGGCAAAAAAAGGATAAAAGAAAAGATTTGCTCTGATATTAGAGCGATATCAAGATATGTTCCGGTTCAGACTACAATTAAATTATTGTATATGTTGGAGACCTGTGGAAAATGTCATCCAATTCGAATAAGAATTGCGACCTTTGGGGGCTCAAGAAGTAAAATAGAGAGATCGATTTATATGGGAGCTGTATCAGGCTATAGACCGATTCAGACCATAATAAACACGTATGTTGATGGTCATGAGAGGATGCGTCGTACAAAATTGCATTCCAATCGGATAATAATTGCGACCTCTAGAGGCTCAAAAAGTCAAGATCCAAGATAGGTTTATATAACAGCTATATCAGGTTATGAACCGAATGGAACCATACTTGGCACAGTTGTTGGATATCATAATAAAACACGTCGTGCGAAATTTTATTCCATTCGGATAAGAATTGAGCCCTCTAGAGGCTCAAGAAGTCAAGTCCCCAGATCGGTTTATATGGCAGCTACATCAAAACATAAACCGATTTGAACCATACTTGGTACAGCATTTGGATATCATAATAAAATACGTCGTGCAAAATTTCATTACAATCGGATAAGAATTGCGCCCTCTAGAGGCTCAAGAAGTCAAGATCCAAGATCGGTTTATATGACAGCTATATCAGGTTATGGACCGATTTGAACCATACTTGGCAAAGTTATTAGAAGTCATAGCGAAACACGTCGTGCAAAATTTCATTCCATTCGGATAAGAATTGCGCCCTCTAGAGGCTCCAGAAGTCAAAACCCAAGATCGGTTTATATTGCAGCTATATCAGGTTATTAACCGATTTGAACCATACTTGGTACAGTTGTTGGATATGAAAATAAAACACGTCATGCAAAATTTCATTCCATTCGGATAAGAATTGCGCCACTCGAAATTTTGCACAAACACTTCTTATGTAAGTCGGTTCGGATTGTAAATAGGCCAAATCGGTCCATGTTTTGATATAGCTGTGCTAAGTATGATTCAAATCGGTTCATAATCTGGTATAGCTGTCATATAAACCGATCTTGGTTCATGACTTCTTGAGCCAATAGAGGGCGCAATTCCTAACCGATTTGGCTGAAATTTTGCATGACATGATTCGTTTTAATTTCCAATAACTGTGCTAAGTATGGTTTAAAACCGATCCATATAAACCGATCTTGAATCTGAACTTCTTTACCCCCTAGAGGGCGTAATTCCTATCCGATTTGGCTGAAATTTTTCATGAACTGTTTTGTTGTTACTTCCAACAGCTGCGTTAAATATGGTTCAAATCGGTTCATGTTTTGATATAACTGCCATATAAACCGGTCTTGGGTCTTGACTTCTTAAGCCTCTAGAGGGCGCAATTCTCGTCCGATTTGACTGAAATTTTGCATGTGGTGTTTTGGTGTCACTTCCAATAACTGTGGTAAGTATGGCGTAAATCGGTATAAAACCTAAAATAGCTGCCTTTAAACCGGTCTGGGATCTTGACTTCTTGAGCGTCTGGAGGGCGCAATTCTCATACGATTTGTCTGAAATTTTGTACAACGTCTTCTCTCATGACTTTTAACATACATGTCTAATATGGTCTGAATCGATCAATAGCTTGATACAGCTCCCATATAAACCTATCTCCCGATTTTGTTTCTTGAGCCCCTACAAGGCGCTTATCTTATCCGAATGAACTCAAATATTACACAATGACTTCTACAATCTTCAGCATTCATTTATGGTACGAATCGGACTATAACTTGATATTGCTCCAATAGCATAGCAGTTCTTATTCAATATTCTTTGTTTGCCTAAAAGAAGATACCGCGCAGAGAACTCGACAAATGCGATCCATGGTGGAGGGCCGGGCCGAACTTAGCACGCTCCTACTTGTTTTTATGCTTGCCTTATTAAGAAATTAATTAATAAATTAAGAAAATAATTAAAAAAAACTTTTAGCAAAAATATTTGTACATATGGTTTTGAAATAGGCAATTGCAAAGGCATATACTAATTAGCTTCATAAAATGATATATTTTTATAAATATTAATATGAAATTTAAAAATTATAATTAAAAAATATCCAAACACTGAAATTGTGAAATTCACATAGAAATTTCAAAACAAAGAAATTCTCATTAAAACGTAAACAAGTTCAAATATCAGCTTTCATTTGTTTTTATTGAACAAACAACTCTAAAATCAAACACAACACAATTAACAGCTACATTACTCACGGTCTAACGGAGTAGCAACGCTTCTGCACACTTTTGTTTCAAAAAAAAAAAGAAAAACATAAAACGAATTTAAAGCAAAATAGAAGAAGAAGGGAAACCTAAATATTTAATCAAAAGTTTGTTTTTAAAAATTTTATAAAGATAAAATAAGTCATTAACTGCGACTTGAAGAATTGTTTCAATCTCTGTAGGTAGCAAATGTTGGTGAGGATAGTACAGTTGTGCGTATAAGTAATAAGAATTCAAATCACGTTAATCATACAACCCATAGTTCTTATCACTGCCTTTAGTGATATCAACTTACAGGAAAATAAACGTGCTAAAACAAGAATCGTTGTAATTTAAACGCTCAGTTCCTCCTGATCCAACGATCCATTGGTCAAAAGTTCATAACTTTGGTTCTGATAGGATTTTTCTTCTGTTCTATAGCATGACGATTGTAGGCAAGACCTAAAACTTTATTTCAAACTTGGAGCCGTAAACTTAGAGACCATAGAACATTCTAGGTGAAAAATACAATAAATTTTTATGTTTTCATATATTTGAATTTATTTAAATTTTTTTTCTCTTTTTTAATTCATGTACATAAAACATATGACGAATTAAAAAAAAAAAAGATTTTGCCATTGTCAAAAATTTTAAATTTCAAAACAAATGTTCTTTGCTGAAAACATTTTTTTTTTAATTGTAAATAAGCTGTATTTATGTATAAAAGAATAATACCCTTTTTATTTTTTCTTTTGGAAAAAGTCAAGAAATACCAAAATATCAACTTTTCTTTAATCAAGCGTCCGAAGATTAGTAGACAGTCTTCGTTATAGTTAGAATTTGGGCAACTAAAAACTTTCTGCTAGATCCTAGTTTTATGAAATTTTACCAGGTATACTTCCATCTCGGGACATTGTACTTCGAGCTCGTTTATGGTATCCAGTGAGATAAATCATTAATCAGTCAACACTTATTGATATAAGGAATGTTTGGCTTTTTGAATAATTATTTGAAAAATCATTTCCTCAAACCAATCTGGACGTTATGAAACAAAAAAGTTTAGAGGGGTACCAAAACACACTTTGTCAAATTTTATCCAAATCGTATGAAAAAAAGGTCCTCTTGTGGGCTCAATACTCTATATCGAGCTATCAGCTATATCCAAATATGGTCCGATCTGCGACAAAAAGATTTAGAAGGGTACCAGAACTCGCTGTGCCAAATTTTATCGAAATAGGATGAAAAATGCTCTTTTTATAGGCTCATTACACTATATCGGGAGATCGGTCTATATGGCAGCTATATCCAAATATGATCCAATCTGGACCATATACGACAGGAATGGGTAGGGGTCTACCAAAACACACTGTGCCAATTATCATCGAATTCGGTTAATAAATGGATCCTTTATGGGCTCAATACCCTATTTCAGGAGATCGGGTGGTCGGTCTATAGGGCAGCAATATCCAAATATAGTCCGATCTGAACCAAACTTTACATAAAGTAGTAAAGGTCTAACAGAACTCATTGTGCCAAATTATTGCCTCGAGACTTTAAGTCTAGAGATCGGTCTATATAGCGGCTATATATAACTAAATCCGATCTTATGAGATCAGAAGATCACGTTTTTATACAAAGAATACGAAATCATCAACAATTGTTTGGAAAATGTTTTTATACCCAAGATATCTGCAAAATTATAAATACCCAGCTTTTGGGTATAAAACCCGAGTATTTACCCAATTTACCGGGTAAATACCTTTTGGGTATTTACCCATCGCCCATCTCTAACCATGGCAATATGGGACTCAAATGAAAGGTATTTGCGAGTAAAATTCGAATTTGATATCCAAATGTGGGACCAAGTTTCTGGGGTTCCATCGCTTCCCAAAACAACCTCCAAACAGGTCTTATTTAGTAATCTTGTCAATATGGGACTTAAAAAAGGTTTTTCAGAGGGTAGGGGGAGCCGCCATTTCTCGAAAACATCCCCCAAAAAAAGGACGAATTTACGACCATAGCAATATGGGACTCAAATAAGAGGTATTTTAGAGTAGAACACGAGTATGATATATATTTTCAAAGCCAAGACACTGAGTGGCCGCCCCATCCCTCCAAACTCATCTCAAACCAGCCGACTATGGAAATATGGGGCTCAAATCAAAGGTGTTTGGTAGTAGACCACGAATCTGATATCAACATTCGGGACCAACTATCTAGGGGATGTCCCATACCCATAACAACTGCCCATATAGGATGTATTTGCTCCCCACCACAATTTGGGTCTTAAAGAGAGTGGAGCTCCATATTGATAGTTTTCAAGGCCCATACCCCAAACCTAACATTTTTGTTAACTTTTGTAATAAGGGGTTTAAATTAAAGGTACTTGAGATTAGCAAACTAATTTGATATCCAATTTCGATATGGAGTTCAAATAAATGATATATTGATATATGAGATTAGAGCACGATGCTCATATATTTTCAGGGCAAAGTGTTTGGGAGACCACCCCAAATCACCCCCTAATCGGACAAATAGTCATTATTTACTATCCATCGCAACATGGGGCTCAAATAATGGTATTTGTGAATAGAATACGAATCTGTCATCCAAATGTGGGACCATGTATTTAGGTCACCGCCCCTTCCCTAAAACACCCCCCAAAGAGTAAAAATTTACCAACCTTGGCAATATGTGGCTCAAATGAAACAGAATACTTCGTATAAAATTTCAGCCAAATCGGATAATAATTGCGTCCTCTAAAGGCTCTGCGTCCTCTGGAGGCCACCGTAGCGCAGAGGTTAGCATGTCCGGGTTCGAATCCTGGCGAGACCATTAGAAAAATTTTTCAGCGGTGGTTTTCCCCTCCTAATCGTGGCAACATTTGTGAGGTACTATGCCATGTAAAACTTCTCTCCAAAGAGGTGTCGCACTGCGGCACGCCGTTCGGACTCGGCTACAAAAAGGAGGTCCCTTATCATTGAGCTTAAACTTGAATCGGACTGCACTCATTGATATGTGAGAAGTTTGCCCCTGTTTCCTAGTGAAATGTTCATTGGCAAAATTTGCATTTGCAAAGGCTCAAGAAGTCAAGGTCCGAGATCGGTTTATATGGCATCTATATCAGTTTATGAACCGATTTGAACGATTCTTGACAGAGCTGTTGGAAATCAAAACTGAACACCTCATACAAAATTTCAGCCAAATCGGATATGATCTAGTGCCTCAAGACGTCAAGATACAAGATCGGTTAATATAACAGCTATATCAAAAAATTTACCGATATGGCCCATTTACAATCCCAACCGACCTACACTGATTAGGAGTATTTGTGCAAAATATCAAGCGCATAGCTTTATTCCTTCGAAAGTTTGCGTGCGTTCGACAGACGGACGGGCAGACCTGCCTTAATCAGCATAGAACGTAAAGCCGATCAAGTATATATATATATATATATATATATATATATATATATATATATATATATATATATATATATATATATATTTATATATATATATATGTATACTTGTACTTTGTTGGGTCTCATATCAATATTTCGATATGTTACAAAAGGAATGATGAAATTAGTTTACCCACCATCCCATAATGGAGGGTATACAAATCATTAAATTTTCATATAAGGCTTTAAGTAAAAGTAATCCTTAAAGTAGCACTTCAATTCGGAACTCCAGAAAAAGGGTCTAAAACCCATAAAAGCTTTATTTTTAACCGATTTTGTTGAAATTCGAAACATTGATTAGTTTTACGCCTCCCAAAATTGGACCCAAATATGGTTCGAATCGGACTATATTTAGATATAGCTGCCATATAGACCGATCTGCCGATAAAGAGTCCGAAGCCCAATAGAGCTCTATTTAATACCCGATTCCGCTGGAATTTTAAACAGTTGGTAGTTTTAGGTCTCCCGACATCCGTCTCAAATATGGTTTAGATCGGACTATATTTAGATATAGCTGCCACATAGACCGATCTCCCGACAAAGGGTCCGAAGCCCAATAGAGCTCTATTTATTACCCGATTTTGCTGAAATTTTAAACAGTTGGTAGTTTTAGGACACCTGCCATCTGACCCAAATATGGTAAAGATCGGACTAGATTTAGATATAGCTGTCATAAAGACCGATGTGCCGTTTAAGGGTCTGAAGCTCATAAAAACGTTATTTTTTACCCGATTTTGTTGAAAATTGAAATACAAAATTCAACAGTGACTTCAAATTTTTGGATCACTCAATGTCCGTGCTGAATTTGGGTGCATAAGTTATCAAATTTTCACCAGATTGTGACGAAAGGGGGTTTACATTTATACCCGAGGTGCCTTAATGCCTTTTTACTTGTTCCAGTTCAAGCATGTAAAGTTGGACAAAATTCTATGAAAATCAGGAGTATGTTTCTAACCTTTTTGCCAATATTTTTTTTTTAATTTTAATTTTAAATTTAAATTTTTTAGTAAATATTTTTGTCAATATGTTTTTTTTTTTTTTAATTTTTTTTTGAGAATGTTCAATTATTTTTTTCCCAACTCCCAATACATATGTCCACTAGGTCTTATTATTAACTGCAACTGCATTCTAAATAAATCATACGAACCATGGTCCCCATTAATTAAATTAAAATTAATCATACGATCACCTGTACTTCAATGAAAATCTTTTAAAAATAAACAAAGCCCATTAAACTTTTAAATAACTTGTGTCTTTATAACATAATAATGAGCACTTAAGCACGCGCCCCCAAACACACGAACACACACACACACTTTTAGTTTATTTTACCTTAAGACCGCTGAAATGGTACGCACTAAAGTGCCACGCCTGCCTTGCAGGGAGATACCTTCAATGATCTCCTCAATGACAGCGGCCGTTTCCGTATTGACCAGTTCATAATCTTCTTTGGAGATTTCCGATTTATTTTCGACTTCATCCACTTGCTGTTTCAATTGTCCGATTTCTTCGCTTAAGACCATGACGGCTTCAAATCAATTAATTACCCGAATGACTAAACAATGAGTACAAAAACAAACGTTTTTTTCTTCTTCTTCTTCTTCTCCCAATCAAAGCACAATTGAAACGATACCAGTAGACGTTACGGCGGTCAATCAATCAATCAATCAAAAACAACAATGATGCTAAAGTGAGTGAAGTGATCACTGTGACTCAAATCTGTTGAGTGCGCGACAATTAGATTTGAGCAATGCAGAGATGTGTTTAATTGCAACCGATATTGACGACTGTTGTCCGACATTCAATGATTTGCCAATTTATAGCAATAATTGATTGTTGGCCACTTTTTTTTTTTGATTTTTGTTGGTGGGGAGAAAATGTTTATTTTAATCAAATGTCTAACATACAGCTGCCAGTTGGTTATCTAAGGCAGTGATTTGTTTTATTCTAGTCCCTCTCTCTTGCTCTCAGAGTGTATTAGTAAGTCACTAAGCTGTTAGATAGCCAGAGTAATAAAGTCAATAGCCATTTTCACAACTTTTATCTGTGGTTATAGAAGATAGATATATTCCCCGTATGTGCATGTCTGTGTGTTGGAGAAAAAGTGCTGTTAATAGCCAGTAAAACCTTTTATTTAATTAATAATTCATAACACAGACTCACACACACACATACACACTAGCTCACCTTTACACATGTCTATCTTTTGTGCTGTAGTCTTTAGGAAAATAGGTGCTAATTTCCCAGACATGCCTTAATAAATTTTAGTACATTTGTTCTTTTAATTTACCACCTAATTGCTAAACAGATTTGGAACAATATTCTGTTATTTTTTTTTTCTTTTTTATTTTTCCTGATGTGTTTTGCAACGTTACAAAGAAAAGGTCTATTTAATATTTATAATATTTGTTTCATTACGCTTGTTTTATTTTTTTATCCACATGAAAGTCACTCACCCTTTTTTGTTCGCGGCGTATGATTAAACATCATTAAAAAATATATTTACTTATTTGCAGTAAAAATAAGAAAAGATAAAAAAACAGTTTTCAAAACAAAAGCAACAAAATAAAAGTAATTTTTCTAGATTTTTCTAAATAAACTCTGAGATCAAAACATCCCAATAAATAATTTGGAAAACAAAATTAGATCAATTTTTTAAATTATATATAAAAACCACTAAGGAAAGGCAAAAGTCGAGCGGAGCCGAAAATATAATGACCCAACCCCTACCCCACAATTATAAATTCAGGCAATACATAAATATATATGTATATGAGAGCTATATCTAAATCTGAACCGACTTTCAAACACATCGATTGAAAAATGTTGTTACTACGGCCACATAAGTGCAAATCCGGTGATAAATATGTATGGGTGCTACATCCAAATTTGAACCGATTTTGATGAAATCCCGCAGATATATTAGTATCAGTAACAAAGTGCAGATCGGTGAAAATTGTAGCTACTACGGCGATTTAAGTGCAAATCCGGCGATACATATATCTGAACCAATTTTTGTCAAAATCAATAGCGTCCATCCTTAGACAACAAATACGGCCTACACTCTGATTACAAGAATACATGGACTTACAGACGGACGCGGCTAAACCGAATCAGAGACTGATTCTGAGTCGATTGGTTTACATAGCAATGGGTCTAGCTTTTGACCTTCTTAGCGTTGCAAACAAATGCACAAACTTTTAATACCCTGTTCCACAAAGGTGGTGTAGGGTATAAAAATTAAATATTTATACGAGGTCCAAGGCTATGACATTTCAAGTGGATCTAACCATATCCGTTCGTCTGTGGAGACACGCAAACTTTCGGAGCAGTAAAGCTAGGTCGGACACTAACATTTTACCCAACTGATAGTGCCCGACGTTGGCGGCGAAGAGCATACCGCAGAACCAATCTCTAATGATGGTATAGACTGTTTACCTCCTAGTCAGAATGAGGTCCAAGTAGCAGTGACCTGACTAAAGAACAACAAGGCAACAGGAGCCGACGGGTTACCCGCTCAACTATTTAAGACCGGAGGCGACACGCTGATAAGGCGTATGCATCAGCTTATCTGGACAATCTGGCTAAAAGAACGCATACTCGATCCTCAGCATACTATGTCCCGCACACAAGAAAGGAGACAAGACGAAATGTGCCAACTACAGAGGAATAAGTCTCCTCCCCATCGCATACAAGATACACTCGAGCGTACTGTATGAAAGATTCAAACCTCAAGTCAATGAGATAAGTGGGGCCAATCAATACGGCTTTAGACTTGGTAAATACACCCTGGACCAGTTATTCACACTGCGCCAAATGCTGGAAAAGACCCGAGAAGGACAAATCAACACACACCATATCTTTGTTGACTATAAAGCCACTATCGATACCCCTTTACGTTCAAAGGTATTTCAAGTCATGTCTGAGTTTGGTATCCCTGCAAAATTAAAAAGAATCTGCAGAATAACACTTGTTGATACGCGTTCCTCAGTAAGAATAGTAAAGAATCTCTCCGAACCATTTAATACCAAACGAGGTTTCAAACAAGGAGACAGCCCATCGTGTGATCTCTTAAATATCCTGCTGGAGAAGATTATACGAGATGCAGATGTGAATAGATATGGCACACTAACTACAAGAGAACACATGCTACTAGCCTACGCCGACGACATCGACATCATAGGCAAGTCACCGGAAGTAGTAACTACAGCCTTTGAAAGAATCGAAAGAGAGTCAGTGAAAATGGGTCTAGCAGTAAATGGAGATAAGACGAAATGGATGGTTTCAACTCCCAAAACGCCTTGTACAAACATGCAAATAAAGAAAATGGAGAAAAATGGCACCGCCGTAACGGAAACGAACGTCACCATTTTTGAAATAAAACGAAGAATAATACTGGCAAACAGATGCTACTTTGGACTAAGTAAGCAGTTTAGAAACAAGGCCACCTCTCGACAGACGAAGACTACACTTTACAAGACACTGATACTACCCGTGCTGTTATATGGTTCTGAGGCAGAGGTACTTGTGAAAGCAGATGAGGCAGTACTTGGAGTGTTTGGGAGAAAGATTCTTCGTAAAATATATGCGTTAATGGAGAATATAGGCGACGTATGAACCACGAGCTGTATGACGACGATAGCATAGTTGCACGCATCAAAATACAACAGCTGCGTTGGCTAGGTCATGTTTTCAGAATGGATGAAGAAGCTCTAGCAAAGAAGTCTTTGAAGGCAAACACGGTGGTACACGCAAACCGGGATGACCAAGAGCCCGATGGAAAGATCAAGTGGTGGGAGACACCTCGAAAATTAGTGTCAGAGATTTTAGAATGAGCGCATAAAATCAAGGCGGTGGGAACGCTGTTCTACGTTCGGTTAGTGGAACAAATATTCTGCCATAGCCAATTAAAGTAAAGTAAGGAAGATGATGTCGTTAGGCTAGAGGATGTATGCAAGACTACCAAACATGAAATCCATGAGTTCAATCCTCTGCGGCACCAAAATTATTAAAATTTGTTTTTAAGGGTAATAGTAGTAGGAGTGACAGAGGAAAACCCGAGAGCAGCAGTAAAAGAACGATACAAAGCAGCGCTTTGTTTTTTGCCTTGCTTATGGACATATTGTTGCTGTTATATGTTGGCTTGCAAAAAGTGCCTTTCAACAACAAATTTGTACTTTGTGTCGTTGAGATTCAAAACAAATTGTTGCAGGAAAATTAACAATTTTCGTAGTTGTTTTTTCGACCAAAGTTGTTGGTTTTCAAAATTACTTTTATCTGTGAAGGGTGCAATTCTTATTAGATTTGGCTGGAGATTTGCACTATGATTTTAATTTCCTATTACCTTCGAGGGCTATACTAAGTATTGTACAAATCGGTTGGTAATCTTATACAATTCTTTTTCGTCTTAACGTTCAAAGCAGAAGTAGCCATGTCCGTCTGTGAAAATCACAATAGCGTTCAAATGCGTGGAGCTGAAATTTTGGACCCAGTGTTCCGTTACAACTTCCGAATATTGTGC
The DNA here is from genome assembly GCF_963082655.1 of Stomoxys calcitrans. Lineage (NCBI taxonomy): Eukaryota > Metazoa > Arthropoda > Insecta > Diptera > Muscidae > Stomoxys > Stomoxys calcitrans. Next base: position 147,652,783 of record NC_081556.1, on the reverse strand, counting down.
CAAATGCATCCGTCTAAATCGGTTTATAACGTGGTAATATTTCCCAAATCAACCAATCCCCAAATTAACCTTCTAAGGGCTCTAGAAACTAAAATTTTTGGCTAGTTTTAGCAGAAATTTGGTATGTAGAAATTTTCAGTAGAATCCCAAGAGTCTACCACCACAAGTAAATACGTGCTTAGTTTGGCCGAGTCGATTATACTCACCACCATAGGACAGGGGGCATACTAATTTCGTCAATCCGTTTGTAACACATCGAAATATTGATCTGAGACCCAACAAAATGTATATCATCTTGATTGTCTTGACATTCGGAATCGATATAGCCATGTCCGTCCGTCCGTTTGTCTGCCAGTCGAAAGTACTCTAACTTTCGAAGGAATAAAGCCAGGCGCTTGAAATTTTGCACAACTACTTTCTATTAGTGTAGGCTGATTTTGATTGGGTTTGAAATGGGTTTATATAGCTCCCATATAAACCCATTTTCCAATTTGACTTCCTGAACTTTTAAAGGGCTCAATTCTTATCCGATTTAGCTGAAATTTTGCACATTGCGTTTTATTATGACTTCTAACAACTGTGCCAAGTATGGCTTAAATCGGTCTTTAACCTGATCAAACGGCCATATACACCGATCTTCAGAGTTGACTTCTTGAGAGCTTACAAACATTACAGCATACGTGTTAAATATGGTCTGAATCGGCTCATAACCTGATATAGCTTCCATATAAACCGATCTCCCGATTTTACTTCTCGAACCCCTAGAGGGCGCATTTATTATCCGATTTGCATGAAATTGTCATTGTCATTGTTTCTATGATCTCCAACATACGTGTGAAATATGGCCTGATTTGGTCCATAACCTAATACAGCTCCCACATAAACTGATCTTTCGATTTTACTTCTTGAGCCTCTTGAGAGCACAATTACCACCCAATTTGCATTCAACAGATATGCTATGCATGGTCCGAATCGGTCCAAAACCCGATACCGCTCCCATGTAAACCAATCTCTCAATTTTACTTCATGAGCCTCTAGAATGCGCAATTACAACCCAATTAGACTGAAATCTTTATACCCTACACCACTACTGTGGTGCAGGGCTGTCATATATGTATATCGCCCGATATTTACTTCTAGAGCCATTGCAAGAGCATTTTTTGACCAATCTTGCCAAAATTTTGCACAACGCTTTTCTCGTTTTATTTTTTTTTTTATTTTATTTTATTTTTTTTTATTTTATTTTATTTTTTTTTTTTATTTTATTTTATTTTTTTTTATTTTATTTTTTTATTTTATTTTATTTTTTTTATTTTATTTTATTTTATTTTATACTATTTTATTTTATTTTATTTTATTTTATTTTATTTTATTTTATTTTATTTTATTTTATTTTATTTTATTTTATTTTATTTTATTTTATTTTATTTTATTTTATTTTATTTTATTTTATTTTATTTTATTTTATTTTATTTTATTTTATTTTATTTTATTTTATTTTATTTTATTTTATTTTATATTATTTTATTTTATTTTATTTTATTTTATTTTATTTTATTTTATTTTATTTTTATTTTATTTTATTTTATTTTATTTTATTTTATTTTATTTTATTTTATTTTTTTTATTTTATTTTTATTTCATTTTATTTTATTTTATTTTATTTTTATTGCATTTTATTTTATTTTATTTTATTTTTTTATATTTTATTTCATTTCATTTTAATCTATTTTATTTTATTTTATTTTATTTTATTTTATTTTATTTTATTTTATTTTATTTTATTTTATTTTATTTTATTTTATTTTATTTTATTTTATTTTACTAAATTTCCCATGAACATTCCATTAAGGAACAAAAGATACTTCTCTCGTATCAAGGAGTGCAGTCCGATTAATATTTAAGCTCAGTGCTGAGGGGCCTCCTCTTTTATGCCGAGTCCAAATGGCGTGCCGCATAACGACACTATTTGGTGGAGACGTTTTAACATAGCAGGGTACCTCACAAATAAAGACTGCATTAACATAACCACCGCTGAACATTTTTCTGATGTTCACAAAACTGGCAAAACTGTTCATATGGCGAGTGTTCGGCTTAAGCAACGTAGGACGGTCAATTCTGAATGGTACATCACAATTTGATTGCCAGAAGTCTGCGTAGAAATTCGTCAAACGAACAAGAGAAGACGATTCATTGTTCACTATGGCAATGGGTACTCTCACACAACCAATCAAAACCTCGAACTAATGGGTCATCCGCCTTACAGCTCTGACTTGGCACCCAATGACTTCTTTTTATTCCCGCACATTAATATAAAAATAAATGGTTAATGATTTTCACCACCAGATAATGCTGTTGAAGCGTTTAATAACCATGTTTTGGTAGTGTCTCAATCGGAGTGGAAAAGTGCTTCGACAATTGTTTTAAGCACATGCCAAAGTGTGTTAATCAAGCTAGAGGATAATTTGAGGGACAATAAAATCGTTTTTAATGATTAAAATTCGAATTTTCATCATTAGGCCAGACATATTTAAACAATTTGTCTGCAATGTGACACTAAAAACCAAGTATTTTTCAATATACTGGTACCTATTTCGTCACCTTATTTCAATTTCTTTAAAATAGTATTAAGTTATTCATTAACTTAAGGTTTACAAATTGTTTCCCCAACAGTTGCTGATGCCTAGACGATAAGATATGAGGAACGGACAGACAGCAGGAGGCTTGTGGAGGAATTCTAATTTAATGTTTTATTGCCGAAACCTGATTCAATAAACGCAAATAAGAGATAAATTAAACAACCATAAAACCCGTGGAGACATATGATACCGTCTTATCTAATCAACAGCCGGGAAAGTCAATACAGAAAACACATTCAACTGGTAAATTATGAATAATTTACAGATCATTAGACAAATGGGGTTTGGTACTTTTCCATGGGCAATACTGATAACATCCATCCTTAGAGATAGACCCGAATGACGGCGGGAATGTTTGATTCAATCAACTTTTATTGGTTGCCGGGTGATTATTGCATTGTTGTTTCTTCTTTTTTTGTTTTGACTCTCCACACATGCTATGTTCTACTCGTGACCTATGGTCTCATCATACCTGATATATTTGGCGATAATTTTCACAAATGTTGTCTTTTGTTTGGTGGTGCTCAGACCTTGAAGCATTTCATTCATAACGGCCTCTTCGGGGGTCAAATCGATTTGTTGCTGAACGTGGGGTTTCAACAGATTCTCCCCACATGCCGACGAACTTTCTAGTATGCCATCCAATTCTTTACTGCTCATCAGCTTCAAGTCATGCACAATCTTCTCGTGTACCATATCACGCAGAATACCAGGATCACTTTTAATGGGTGGCGCTTTTACAGTCTCATCGCAGAAGTCATCGCTCATGGCCAATATATTTAGACTTTTCGAATTCATTCTCCAAGAATTTTCTAGCTTAAATCGTTCTTTTTCTCAATGAGTGGCCTTTGGTTACACTCGCGTTTGAAAACGACCGTTTTTGGCTAAACTTTTTCGAAAAATAAAATTGAGTTTAAAATTTTGGTCTTATTTATAAGATAATGGTTTCTGCTCACGCGAAGGTGTGAAATAATTTTCAATTAGCATATTTGGCCTTTAGGATTTTATCTGCTCTTTTCTACATTTTTTTTTTTTTTTTTTGGGAAGAAAAGAAACTTATCTTCATTTGAATAATTTTGGCAACTCTTGGATATATTCATAAAAAAATTGCTCTTGAGTTTACATATTTACACAGAGTAAATCTGTGTTAGCACATTTTTTAGACACATACGAGGTCTGCTATATAAATTTCTGGCCAAATCATGTAAATGCCAATTTGTTTCATTAAAATGGGTTAAAAGTTGTTCAAAGTATCCTCCAGCATGATTTATACACCAATTGTCGAAAAACTTTTCCCACTCCGATTGATACACCTCCAAAATGTGGTTAATGAAAGCTTCAGTAACATTTTCTGGCGACAATAATCATTGACCACGCAATTTTGTTTTAATGTGCAGGAATAAAAAAGTCTTGGGGTGCCAAGTTAGGACTATAGGGATAATGACAAGGGTGGGGCGATTTGAACATCTTAAGAAGCCCTTCATGTTTCTGAGTCTTGGGATTGTACTGAGCAAAAAAGTTCACTTGACCATAGGTTACTTACTTATGACAGAATATTTGTTCCACTAGTCGAACGTAGAATAGTGTTCCAAGCGCCTTCATCTTCTGCTCTCATTCTAAAATCTATGACACCAAGTTTCGAGGTGTCTCCCACAACTTAATCTTTCCATCGCGCTTATGGTCTTCGCGGTTTGCGTGTACCACCGTGTTTGTCTTCAAAAGACTTCTTTGCTGGTGCTTCTTCATCCATTCTGACAACATGACCTCGCCTATATTCTCCATTAAAGCAAACTGGTCCATATATTTTACGAAGAATCTTTCTCTCAAACACTCCAAGTATTGCCTCATCTGCTTTCACAAGTACCCCTGCCTCAGAACCATATAACAGCACGGGTAGTATCAGTGTCTTGTATAGTGTAATCTTCGTCTGTCAAGAGGTGGCCTTGTTTCTAAACTGCTTACTTTGTCCAAAGTAGCATCTGTTTGCCACTATTATTCTTCGCTTAATCTCAAAACTGGTGTCATTCGTTTCGGTTACGGCGGTGCCGAGGTAGATAAAGTTACTGACTGTCTCAAAGTTGTGGTTCCCAACTTTCTCCATTTTCTTTATCTACTCGGTTGTGCAAGGCTTTTTGGGAATTGGAGCCATCCATTTCATCTTATCTCCATTTACTGCCAGATCCATTTTCACTGACTCTCTTTCGATTCTTTCAAAGGCTGCAGTTAATACTTCCGGTGACCGACCTATGATGTCGATGTCGTCGGCATAGGCGAGTAGCATGTGTTTTCTTGTGATTAGTGTGCCATATCTATTCACATCTGCATCTCTTCTCCAGCAGGATATTAAAGAGATCACACGATGGGCTGTCTCCTTGTCTGAAACCTCGTTTGGTATTAAATGGTTCGGAGAGATTCTTTCCTTACTGAGGAACGCGTATCAGCAAGTGTCGTCCTGCAGAGTCTTATTAATTTTGCAGGGATACCAAACTCGGACATGGATTGAAATACCTTTGAACGCAAAGGAGTATCGAAGGCGGCTTTGTAGTCAACAAAGAAATGGTAGGTGTTGATTTGCCCTTCTCGGGTCTTTTCCAGGATTTGGAGCAGTGCGAATATCTGGTCTAGGGTGGATTTACCAGGTCTAAAGCTGCATTGATATAGCCCACTTATCTCATAGACTTTAGGTTTTAATCTTTCGCACAGTACGCTCGAGAGTATCTTGTATGCGATGGGGAAGAGATTTATTCCTCTGTAGTTGGCACATTCCATCTTGTCTCCTTTCTTGTGTGCGGGACATAGTATGCTGAGGTTCCAATCATCGGGTATGCGTTCTTCTAGCCAGATTGCGCGTGTCGCCTCCGATCTTAAATAGTTCAGCGGGTAACCCGTCGGCTCCTGCTGCCTTGTTGTTCTTTAGTCGGGTCACTGATACTTGGACCTTATTCTGACTAGAAGGTAAACATTCTATACAATCATCAGAGATTGGTTCTGCGATATCCTCTTCGCCGCCAACGTCGGACACTAGTAGTTGGGTAAAATGTTCTTTCCATATCCTCAGCATGTTATTTGTGTCAGTTACCAGATTTCCTTCTTTGTCTCTGCAGGAGGATGTTCCTGCACCAAAGCCATCGGTTTGATGTTCAATTCTTTGGTAGAATTTCCGGACTTCATTCTGAATCCTGTACATCTCAATTCGCTCACACTCACGTCTTTCCATTTCCTTTTTCTTTCTGCGTAATAGACGTTTCTCCTCTCTCTTTTTCTCCCAATACCTCTCCTTCATCTGGCGTGTTGCTACCGATTGCAGGGTTGCTCTATATGCCGCATTCTTGGCTTCAGTAGCATCTCGACACACTTGGTCGAGATGCTAGGAGGCTTCCGTTCTTGGAGGAGGCTTCCGTTCTTGGAGGAGGCTTCCGTTACCCAAGTACGGATTTCGCGGCATTTTCCATAGAGTGGGCAATAGTTTGCCACTGCGCCATTATATCATCGGAACAATGTGTGCTTTCATCAAGCAGTTGGATCAGTCGAGTGGAGTATGCCGCTGCCATTTGTTGTCCTTGCAGCTTTCCAATGTCCAGCTTCCGTGTAGTGTCAGATCGTAATTTCCTGGCTATATTCAAACGGGTGCGAACCTTTGCTGCAATAAGGTAATGATCCGAATCTACATTCGATTTTGCATGACACGTTTTATTTGGCGTTCCAATACGTGCGTAAAATTTCATTAAAATCGGTGCTGATTTAGATATAGCTCCAATATATATATTTCATCCAATATGAACTTTGAAGGCAGTAAAAACCACAATTTTGGTCACATGTCTACAGTCTAGTGCGTGAGATGTTCTACTTGACGTCGCAGTATGTGTCATCAAAATTGGCACAGGTTTTGATATAACTCCCATATAATCTTTTATCCTATATGGCCATTTAAGGATGTGGAAATCCTAATATGTTGTCCTATCGTAGGAAAATCTTACAATGTTCTATTTGATATTTCAATAGGTATCCTAATTAAAGTCTGACTAGACTTCGAGATAAGTTCTACAAATAAAAAAATAAAAGTACTACATATACTAGTTTTTTTTTTTAAGAAATTTTAGTCAATGTATCGTCGGTGTTTTTAAAATTGTGGGACTATTTGTAAGCCGATTGAAAATTTTTAAGCCGATTGTTATATTCTAGAAGTATTTAAAAGAAATTGGTGTTGATTGCCTCTTACTATCAATAAAAGTGAATCGCTTCATGAACTAACATTTCGAAGAAAAAATTATGCATATATTTTTTGTCAAAAAAAATTTTGGATACGTTTCTTTTATTACTTTTTTCTTTTTGTAGGTTTTGACGAGCTCTATCTTCTTAAGAAAGAATGAAGCCGATTGACACATAAGCAATTGTTTGACAAACAATAAAAATTTGACATGCTCGCTTGAAAGTTGGTCACCTTTCAAGCCCTATTGATAAACCTCTGGATCCACTAGGGTCCCCAAATTTTGGATATTTTTTGGAAAACACCTCAACATTGATTTGAGTTTCGTTTACATAACTCTATCCGTTTATAAGTTCTTAAATTCTTTCCAAGATTTTTCAATTTGGCAACACTATGGGGCCACCATCTCTCTCTCTCTCCCTTTAAACTGACATGTAGACCAATCGAGACAATTTTCGACTCAGATGAAAAATCCTTATTACTTGAGTACGAATTTTTATTATTGGGGCCAAGAGCCTGTGGGGCCGCCACGAAACTGTTAATTTGGTGTATTACAATAAATTATCAATAATTTTTATTTTGCCCTTCAAACTTTGCTTGGCAATTCCTATGTCCATTTATCAGGAATTTTAGTGACACTCTTACCAATTATTTCCCAAAACAATAGCATTATTATGGCAAAAATAGTTTTTATTTTCTTTTATAACTTCATTAACACATTCTGTACTCTCACCAACACGTGTCATCACATTTATAATTGTGTGCAAGAGTATGTGTTATCGCTCAAATCATAAAATAAATAAATATAGATGTAAAAAAGGTGTAAATTGCTCATACATAATGTCATACGAAATGTTTTTTTGCGAAAAACCATCTTAAATTCCTATATGTAAGCGTATTTTTATTGCATCTAAAAATACTCAAATTGGTGTTAGTTGAGCAAAACTTTTAACAAATAAGAGCGAGAAAAAAGGAAAACTTCAACAAAAACAAGTTAATCAAATTAATTCAATATGCATATGTTTGCATAATGCTAATATTCATTGACACTGTGAATTTGTTCATAATCAGTGTGAATTGGTTACATATACTTGGCAAACAGAGAGTAGAGAGCATATGTAGTTGTAATGCGTTTTGCATTTGAAGCACACACACACACACACAGATACATTGTCATTCACAATTGCTTTCTGCCACTCACACTCTTTCTATCGCTCTCTCCCTCTCAAACAATATGCATTCAATGACGCAAAACATAAATGTTATTCACTTACCGTAAAGATTCATCATTTGGTGAAGGTGGATTACTGCTGGTATCGTAAAAGGATAGCTTGCGATTGGCAAAAATCAAGTTCATCAACGGGGGGGCCCTCAATTTGCGCTGCGTAAAAAAAAGGTAGACAACAATTATTAGTGATCCGTTATTAACGATATGTTATTTTTCCTTTATTGTGAATGGAAAGGTCTTTCCATTCACAATTATAGGAAAGACATTTGGCTTAAAAATGTTTAAAAAAAATCTACAAAAATCAAAATAATCTGTAGAAATAAACTCAAGAAGTAAAATTGGGAAATCGGTTTATAGGGGAGCCGTATCAGGCTATAGACGGACTCAGACCATGTTTGACACAGTAGTTGGAAGTCAAAATAAAACACATCATAAAATTCCAATCGACCTACACTACTAATAAGTATTTGGTGTTCTCTAGACAGATAGACGGAAGGACATGGCTAGATCGACTTAAAATGTCATGACGATCAATAATATATATACTTTATGGAATCTTAGATGAATATTTCGTGGAGTTACAAACAGAATGACGTAATAAGTAAACCCCCATCCTATGGTGGAGGATATAAAAAAGGAAATATGTCAAAAAAAACCTATTTCAAATTTACATTAAGTATTGTGAATAGGGCCGGTAAAGTTTTAACAATATTTTTCGAGGAAATAAGATTGAGTAACAAAACTTTTCTAAAGCAAATATCTCATAATAATGTAATTTCAACTTTCTACGTCCGAATTCACATTAAGCCACATTGGTAACAGTGATTCTCGGTTATTGAAAGCGAAATGATTTCCTTTTCCATTCCCTCATACAAATTGTGAATTTGCCAAAAGACAAATTGCCGTATGCGAATTAGGAAATTTTCTTTTTGTTCGTACAGAACAATTGTAGAAGTCTAATATGTTACTGCTTAAATATATTCCCACTTTTGGTTTCTCAAATGAAGCTCATTTTACTTCCATTCAAAAGAACACAAGTAAATCGCGTATGATATCATCGACGCAAAGAGAACGGTTAGGTATTACACGTGTAAATACTTCTTATTGTCACGAAATCACATGCGTAGGAGGTGGGTGGCACGTCCCCAAAAAAAACCCCAAAAAAAGAAGCTTTGTAAACAACAAAACATACAAACAGTAATTGCCATTGAATTTAATATGTGTTCCATATACGCAAGTGAGATATGAACACGAAACAAGTAAAAGCATATTAAGTTCGACTGGGCCGAATCTTATATACCCTCCACCATGGATCGCATTTGTCAAGTCCTTTGCACAGTTTCTCTTTACGAAAGAAACTAAAAAAATGGTAATGGAAGGTCATAATTAGAAATCCTCATGAATTTTTTTATATGTTTGGATAAGAATTGCTTTCTGTAGTTGCTCAAGATGTGAAATCGAGAGATAGTTTAACAAGAAAATATATCAGGTTATGGGTCGATTTGGTTCATACTTGGAATAGATGTTGAAGATCAAAATAATAGTCATTGTGCAAAACAATAAGAATTGCGCCCTCTAAAGACTTAACATGTGTAATCAGGAGATCCGTTTATGTGGAAGTTAAAACCAGGTTTTGTACCGATTCGGAACGTTCTTGGCACATCTGTTGAAGGTTAAACCATAAGTGATCTTGCGAAATACCTCCTACATCTGTTGATGTTTATTGAAATAGTCATCGTGAAAATTTCAGCCAATTCAGATAAAAACTGCATTCTCTAGAGGCTCAAGAAGTAGAAGTATCTCGATATCAGTTTGTATGGGAGCCTTTTTTGCTGAAATTTTGCATAAAGTTTGTTTTGTCGCGCAAAAGCTATGTCAAGTATGGTCTTAACCGGTGCGTAACCTGATATAGCTCACATATAAACCAAACTTCCGATTTACTCTTTGGCCTCTAGAGTGATTTCTTCTGTGCCCTCTTATCGGATTTAGCTGAAATTTTGTACTATGTCGTTTTCTATAACATTTAATGTACCAAGTATGGTTTGAATCGGTCCTAAGCCTGATATAGCTCCCATGCAAACCGATCCCCCGATTTTACTTCTTAAGTCCCTCTAGTGCGCAATTCTTTTCCAATTTGGTTGCAGTTTTACACAATGGGATCTACTATTGTCTTTAAAATCCAAGCCAAGCATGGCCCGAATGGGTTTATAACCTGACGTAGCTCCAATAGCATAGCAATTCTTATCCATTATCTTTTTTTTGCCTATAAAGAGATACGGGGTAAAGATCTTGCCAAATTCGAGCCATGCTGGAGGGTATATAAAATTAGGTCAGGCCGAACTTAGTACACTTTTGCTTGTTTTTTATTAATATTTTAGTTTTTCTTCACTTTTTAACTTAAATCAGGTCTAAAATCAACTTCTCTTGTTAGGTGCAAATAAATTTTTGCGTGGGTTAAGGGGACATATCGGTCGGTCGTGCGCCCCGGTAGTCGAGTTGGTAGCGTGCTTGGATTACCAGCGCTGGGGTCGCTACTGTGGTATCACAATGGACCTAAAATTGTCTAATTGAGTCTGTAAAGGACTAACCCAACCATATGGAGAAAAAAACATGTGGCCAATTAGGGGATCTGAACTTTGGAAATTTTCAACTCGAGGGGTTTTTCCAATTTTTTAATAAAAAAATTTGCATATTTTGAAGTACATATAGCACTCGTTTAAGTTGACATAACTTTTTCAAATTTCACTTAAAGAGCATCTATCTACAATATGGTCTCTTCATAAGCAAAAAAGAAAAAACTAATGTATTTAAATAAGTTTTTTCAATAAAGACTAATCAATAAAAAAAAATTTTTACCATAAATTGCAAAAAATTCACCCGAAACCAACAAAAAAATAATTTTGAAAATCGAACCACAAATAAAGATTTGGCACCATGAACAAATTTTCCAAATATAGAGTTTGCCAACTTTAGGGGCCCGCCAAGATGCGCCTAAGACCACCTAGGGCTTGAAATTTGCACACGATCTCGATAACACATCGGCTCCAACCAATTCAAAGAGATATCTCTACCCGTTCTCACACAGCATACGTTTCACTAGTACTTTTTCGATTTTCTCACACTGTGCGGCGTGTTGAATAGCGACACCACATGGTAGAAAAGTTGAAACGTGGCAGGATACCTCACAAAAGGTAGCCAGCGATAACAACCACAGAATTTTTTTTCTGAAGTTCACGCTGGCACTTGAACCGAGGCATTCGGCGTCAAAGGCGGACATGCCAACTTCTGCGCCACGGTGGAGGGTATAAAAAGCAAAAAATCTAAACACACTACTTATTTATTGCTATCATATTTTTATCAATTTTTTTAACACAGTCCAATGAAGAAAAAATTAACAAAACTAAATATTTTTCTTTAACAATAACTTCTTTAAAATAGAAATGAATATTCAACAACTTTTTGCAGTTCCCTTTGAATGTGGAAAGCCAAAAAGTAGACTTATTTTCAATGTCAAGATTCACATGTGTTTCTTATATTTTTATAATTTTTTTAAATGCGGCCCTATGCCGCCTGATATTTCTCTGTATCTGTTGCTATAGTTTTGTACTTTATCCATTAACAAGTTGATTAACGATATTAACACACTCATATATGTACATTTGTATGTATGAATGTATGTCTGAACGTGCATATCACAAGACCAATCGCAATTGTATTTGTTGGGGGCCTGTTTTATTTTTTTTTTTTTCTTTTCTTTTTATATTTTTTTTTTTTTTATTATTTTTTTTTATACAAATAATATGTTGTATGCTGAGGTTATTGATAAAAATAACAACATGTTGTTGTTTTCAGTCTCAAATAAAAAAAATCACACAATAAGTTTGCATTCATGCGAACTGTGTGCGTAAAGACGTAGATATAAGGGTTGCCGGTTTGAATAAAAAAAATGTTTAGCATGTTTGACACCGTACGCCAGAGCTCCAATCCGGGCGAGAACATCCGAAAACATTTTTTGAGGTGCCGACATTTGTGAAATACTATGCAATTTGAAATTTGAAAAATAGAACTCCGTTTGGACTCGGCTATAAAAAAGAGGTGCCTTATCATAAAGGTTAAGCATGAATCGGACAGCACGTATTGGTATGTTCCCTTATAAAAAAAAAATTGCCTTTATAAACGGAATTACGAAGTTAATTAGTTGGAGGGTATCAACAAATGACATGGCAATCCCGGAGAAGAATTTACTCTACAAAGGCCTATACTTGTTCGCCGATTTCGCTGAAATTTGACTCATTGATTTGCACAAGGGGCTCCGTTATCTGTCCCGAATATGGTCCAGATCATGCTATATTTTGATATAGCTACCCCATAGAACGAACTTCCGCTTTAGGGTCTAAGGGCCATTAAAGGCGAATTTGTTATCCGATTTCGCTGAAATTTTAAACAGTGAAATGGTTTAAGAATCTCCACATCCGACCCAAATATGGTTCAGATTGGATCATTTTTACATATAGCTGCTATATAGACCGATCTGTGGATTAAGGGTCCTAAGCCTTTAAAATCCTCATTTATTTCCCAATTTCGCGAAAGTTTAGAACAGTGGATTGGATAAGGAATCCCATTGTCCAAACCGTAGATGGTCCATATCGGACTATGTTTAGATATCGTTGCAATATAGACCGATTCAGAGTCTTATGCCCATAAAAACCGCATTTATTGTCCGATTTCGCGGAAATTTTGAACAGTGAGTTGGACTAGCCCTCCCATTGTCTAAGCCGGAGATGTTTGCTTCCGAAAACTATTTCAAGTATGGCCTAAATAGGTTGATAATCTGTTATAACTGCAATATAAACCGATCTCCCAATTTGGCACTCTGTCTCGACGCTCTGAGTCGATCTAGCCATGTCCGTCCGTCCGTCTGCCGAAATCACCATAGCGCTCGAACGCGTAAAGCTAGCCGCTTGAAATTTTGCACAGATACATCTTGTAAGTGTAGGTCAGTTGGGATTGTAAATGGGTTATATCGGTTCAGATTTAGATATAGTTCCCATAAAAACCGATTGACTGCTTGAGCCCCTGGAAGCCGCAATTTTTGTTTGATTTGGCTTAAATTTTGCATGTAGTGTTCTGCTATAACTTTCAATGACTGTGCTAAGTACGGTCTAAATCGGTCTATAAACTGATATAGCTCCCATATAAACCGATCTCCCGATTGACTTCTTGAGACCTTACAAGTCGCAATTATTGTCCGATTTGGCTGAAATTTTGCGTGCGATGCTCCATTACGACTTCCAATAATATATACGACTTCCTAATATAGCTTCCATATAAACCGTTCTCCTGATTTGACTTCCTCAGCCTTTACAAGCCGCAATTTATGTCCGATTTGGCTGAAATTTTGCATGTAGCTCCCTTATAAATCGTTCTCCCGATTTGACTTCTTGAGCCCTTACAAGGCGCAATTTTTGTCCGATTTGCCTGAAATTGACCATGTAGTGTTTTATTATGACTTCTAACAACTATGCCAAATACGTTCCAAATCAGTCTCTCTATCATCCTTGCTCGGTTTCTTTTTTCTTTTTAATTTTTGACAGATGTTTGGTATGCAGAATAAAATTATGCCCTTCAACTAAATTTATTTTCTAAAATTTTTGTGCAGAATCCATGGTGGTGGGTTCCCAAGATTTGACCTGGCCAAACTTAGCAAGTTTTTACTTGTTGTAAATATGTTTTGTAAATGTTCCCACAAACATTATATTAAGCTACAGGAGATATCAATGAATAAGGGTCCACTTTTTGGTGAATATGAAAGGTGTGCTGCTTAACGACACCTCTTCGTAGAAAAGTTTTAAATGGCCGACTATACTACTAATGAAAGGAAACACTACGGAATGAGGGGAAACCACTTACGAACATTTTTTTTCTGGGGTTCTACCCTATATTTGAACTACGCATTCTAATGGATCAACCAATTCAATAGCAAGATGGCCAAGGTGCAAACATTCGATAGCGTTATGTAGTGCACGCGATATGATCTTTTTGGGTTTTTGTCTTGTTCCAAGAAAAATTCTATTGCAAAATTTTCAATGAATTGAATTGAGTGTTTTTTTACTCATTTTTACACAAAATTGTACTCTTTTCTACCCTTCTTACTTTTTTTGTTACACTTTTTGATGGTAAATTGTTGGCATCACTGTTCAAGGGCATTAAAAAAATGTTTCTGGCAACACTGTATTAGCAATCACTAATGTAAGTATTCCTGCTTCTATCATTCACAATAAAAATTCAATATTCATTAAAGATGGACGGACACGCACACATTACTAAATAAAAACTTCAGCATGTTCACAAAACACACATTTAAATCATGTTTTGCTCGACATTTTCGTATCCCACTAATTTGACAAGTTAGCAGATTGTCATAATTCAATCAAAAAAATTTGCAGTCCATCCGCACATATTTCGTATTGCCGGTACTGTTGGTGTGCGGCTGATGTTGTTGCTTCCTTGTACGTCAAACACATGCATACATACATATGTGTGTATGTATGTTAAGTTTATTCGTTAACACGGTTGCTAGGCCATCGTTTGGGAATTCGTTTTTTATCGTCTTTTTTTTGTCATTTGCATTCGTGACGAACATATTCGGCAGAAGTTTAAAATACTGACAGTTATAAAGCTTAAATTTTTAGATGAATACGAAGTTGATATCTTGATTAGGTCAGGTTTTAGGTTTCGTTTTAGCCCACATTATAAAAAGGGGGTTTTTATAACCTCTCATTATTAGTCATCAGTAATTTGGCTGTTCGAATTTTTTGCGTTGCCCTCTGCTCTTCTTAAAAATAAACATGTCTTGTGATCACACACGAGAGAGGTGTGAGAAGGCGTTCAGACAAAAGATGTCAACATGTACGTCAATATTTCGCTTCCATTCCATCTCTAATCTCATACATATTAAAATACTACTACAACACACAGATCATTTTTTTATATTCTTGTTATTTTCGTTTTTTTTTTTATTTTGAAAATATTTGCATAACAAAAAGCGAACTCACATGATTTCGAAATGTATTGAAAACAAAAACCTAAATAATCTGATTTTTTTAGACATTCAGAATTTTGAGATAACTGTCACCTCAAACTCAAGTTGTAATTTGTATACAAATGGTCTGATTTGGTCACAGTAAAATTTCTTCTTTTTATTGTTAGTGTGTGTGTGTGTTTTGTGAGACTTCGGGATGCACAGTGGATTACGAAAGTGGGTTACAAAATTTGATTTATTAATGCAATGAAAACGGTCCTGTTCATAAAACTCAATAAAGCCTGGGCCTGTTTACACTGCCCATTAAATCCGGATTTAAGGCTCTCGTCAGCTGATTTTATAAAGGGAAAACAGATGATCCAGCCATTACATCCGGATTTAAAGAGCAGTGTAAATGGGGTTTAAGATAGGTACTGTCAAATAAACCTATTTCAAATGTACATTAAGTTTCGTGAATACAAAATAAAGTAAAATAAAACAAGCAAAAATGTTTTAAGTTAGATTGTGCCGAACTATGGATAACCACCACCCAAAAATTATAATCCTCTTCTATTATAACTCAACTCCATCTATATTTACTTTCAAATATAAGCCGTTTTGGTTTATATTTGGTTTAGAGGCTGAGAAGTCTTATATAACTACCAGTTTCAAATTTCAAGCTAAATTGGCAGATCTGTTCTGCGCCAAGCCGTTCGGGCTCGACATAAAAAGGTGGCCCATTACCATTGAACTTAAAAATTAATCGGATTGCACTAATTGACATGTTTCAAATTTCATCAAAATCGGATGAAAAATGCTCGTTTTATTGGCTCAATACACAAATGTTGCCAGCATTAAAAGGGGAAAACCATCACTGAAAATTTTTTTCGGATGGTCGCGCTAGGATTCGAACCCAGGCGTTCAGCGTCATAGGCGTACATGATAACATCTGCGGTGACCTCCACTACAAAACAATAATAGGTACATATACGCGCTAACAATCGAAAAATAGGAGAGCGGGAGCCTCGGGGTCGATAGCCCGACTCAACTCCTTTTCATAACATACCCCCTCTTTTATAATCCACCTGCTCTTTCATTATTCACCTCATCTTTCATAATTCGCATCCTCTTTCAAGATTCACCTCATCTTTCGTAATCCAACTTCTCTTAAATAATACACATTAGCATTCCTAACCTACCATCTCTTTTATAATCCACCTACTCTCTCATTAAACCATCCACATCCCCCGTATAATCCACCACCTCATTCATAATTCATCCCCTTTTTTCATAATTAACTCCTCTTTCATAATTTACCTCCTCTTTTATAATCCACCTGCTCTTTCATTATTCATCTCGTCTTTCACTATCGAAATCCTCTTCATAATTCACCTCACCATTCATAATGCATCTCCTGTTTCAAAATCCAACTCCTATTTCACTATCCACCTCCTTGTTAATACTCCTCCTTTTATATTTCACCTCACTTTTATTATTCATTTCATCTTCTAAAACTCACATCCTCTTTCAAGTTTCACCTCATCTTTCATAATCCACCTTCTCTTAAATAATACACCTTCCGCTTCATAAACCACCAACTATTTTATAACCTACGTACTCTCTCAAAATCAACCTCAACTTTCATCATTCACCTCCCTCGTATAATCCACCACCTCATCCATGATTCACCTCCTCTTTCATAATTTACCTCCTCTTTTTTAATCCACCGGCTCTTTCATATTTCACCTTATCTTGCATTATCGAAATGCATCTCCTCTTTCATAATCCACCTCCTTGGTTATAATCCTCTTTCATAATTCACCTCATCTTTCATAATCCACCTCCTCTTAAATACATAACCCACTAACTCTTTCATAATCTACGTACTCTGTCCAAATTCACCTGATCTTTCATCATCCACCTCCCTCGTATAATCCACCACCTCATTTATAATGTACCTCCTCTTTCATAATTCAACTCCTCATTCATAATATAACTCCTCTTTTATAATCCACCTGCTCTTTCATTATTCAACTCATATTTCATAATCGACTTTCTCTTTCAGAGTTCACCTCACCATTCATAATGCATCTCCTCTTTCATAATCCAACTCCTTTTTCATTATCCACCTCCTTGTTAATAATCCTCTTTCATATTTCACCTCACTTTTCATAATCCACCTCCTCTTTAATAAAACACCTTTCCATTCATAACCCACCAACTCTTTCATAGTCTACCTACTCTCTAATAATACACCTCAACTTTCATCATCCACCTCCCCCGTATAATCCACCACTTCATTCATAATGCATCTCCTCTTTCATAATTCAACCCTTCTTTCATAATGTACCTCCACTTTTATAATTAACCTTCTCTTTCATTATTCATCTCATCTTTCATTATCTACATCCTCTTTCAAAATTCAGCTCACCATTCATAATGCATCTCCTCTTTCCTAATCCACCCCCTTTTTTATTATCCACCTCCTTGTTAATAGTCCACTTTCATATTTCACCTCACTTTTTATAATCCACCTCCTCTTTAATAGTACACCTTCCGCTTCATAACCCAACAACTTTTTCATAACCTACGTACTCTCTCAAAGTCCACCTCAACTTTCGTTATCCACCTTTCCCGTATAATCCACCAACTCATTCATAATTCACCTTCTCTTGCATAATTCAACTCCTCTTTTATAATCCACCTGTTCTTTCATATTTCACCTTATCTTCCATTATCGACATTTCATAATTCACTTCACCATTCATAATGCATCTCCTCTTTCATAATCCACCTCCTTTTTCATTATCCACCTACTTGGTCATAATCCTTTTTCATAATTCACCTCACTTTTCATAATCCACCTCCTCTTTAATAATACACTTTCCCTTTTATAACCCACCAACTCTTTCATAATCTTCGTACTCTTTCAAAATCCACCTCAATTTTCATCATCCACCTCCCTAGTATAATCTCCTCATTCATAATACAACTCCATTTTCATAATCATCCTCTTTTTCATAGTCCTAATCTCCTCATTCATAATACAACCCCATTTTCATAATCATCCTCTTTTTTCATAGTCCACCTACTCTTTCGTAGTCCATCTCCTCTTTCATAACCCACCAGCTCATTCATAATCTAACTCCTCTATCATAATCCACCACCTCTTTCATAATCCATATGTCACTTGTTCATAATCCATATGTTTTTACAAAATCCACAAACTTTTTCAAAATTTTCCATACTCCTATTTCATAATCTAGCTACTCTTTCATAATCCACCACCTCTTTCATAATCAATCTGCTCGGGCTCGGATATCGGATAAGAATTGCACTCTCTAAATGCCCTACCCAAACCTAGACCGATTTGATCCATTTACAATCACAACCGACCTAAATTAAAAAGAAGTATTTACACCATATTTCAGATGGCTAGATTTACTCGCTAGAAAGTTATGTTGCTTTCGACAGACGAACGGACATGGCTAGATCAACTTAAAATATCATGATAGTCAAGAATATTATACAAATATATACATATATACTCTATGGAGTCGAATATTTCTTTGGTGTTAAAAATGGAATGACGAAATTAGCATGCCCCCATCCTATGATGGAGAGTATAACAAATATTGCACATCACATATCATACACTTCACTCTCACTATACTACACCGATCTATACTCCTTAACCTATAGATCGGTGTAGTATACCCCAATCCCAATAGTGGTAAGTATAAAAACACCATAACAAATTAACAAAATAGACCTTAACCTTTAGATATGAAATGATTCAATATTTTCATCATTTTGTCAAATAGCCTTATCACAGGACTACCGTTTGAAGCCATATGACATCAAATGATTATATTCTGGAAATTTTTAAATTAATAACCCGTCATTGAGATTTATTGACTATGATAATCATAATTAACACTCATATCTACAAAATCGCCACTGAATCACAGCTACTTTTTGAAATACCCCCACCCCCCCAAAAAAAGGCAGAACAGTAATGTCATCTAACAGGTATGTATGTGTTTTATTGTCGTTCACGTTTCTCTGATAAGCGCCACAAAATTCTCATTAACCTTATGAACATTCAAAATTTTTTTGTGCCACTGCAACAGTAGGAAATAGAGAGGTTGATAAAAATTTAGTAAGCGACATCTAGACAAACAAGTGCGTCATAATTCAAAAAAATTTTGCGCATCTTCTTTTGGAAACGAATGGGGCAAAATCTCGAAGAGTGAAGGAAACAGACTCAAAAAACGTTTAGAGCAAGAAAATATCATAATAACAATAGAATATTGTTTACCAAAATAAACGTTTGCATATGTATATCTAGGATAGACCTCAACAATCATACACACCCATGTGCAAAGAATATCTAATGTAGATACAAACATTCATACGCACCAAAGTTCAAAGAATATCTGCGGTAGACACAAAACATTCATACGCACCAATGTGCAGAGAAAAGAATTTCGACATGATTTGTCTTCCATAGCAAAGATTTTCATTTTGAATGCAAGTGTAGCACTCACAGATCATGAAGACTGTTATAGGAAAATAGTGACTAATGCAAAAACGATTGCATAAACTAATAATTTTTTTAGAATTTTCTATAACAAAATTTTATGAAATTTGTATTTTTCTGAAAAATTTCGTAAAAATTGGTCTAAACATTATTTTCATCCAATTCAATCGAAAATTAAAGCGAATATTGCAATTTGATTTGAAAAAAAAATTATAAATATTTGACATTCATTACAACTTATCAACGAACATTTTCAAATAATTAAAAAAAAATAAAAAGATTGCAATGATTTATAAAAACAAGTAAAAATGTGCTATGTTTGGCTGGGTCGAATCTTTAGAACCCACCAATTATGCCACAAATTTACACAAACGAACTTAGTTGAAGGCCACATGAGCACTTTACATAGAAAAGTTCTGCCAATTCGGAATAAAATGGAAGCTTCTTTGTGCCTCAAATGACTAATCGGAAGATCGGTTTATATAGAGCTTTATATATCAGGTTATAGACCGATTTGGACCATACTTATCATGGATATTGAAATCGTAGCAAAACACTACCTCCAAAATGTCAGCCCAATCGGCTAATAATTGCGGCATTCAGGGGCTAAATACCTCAAATTGGGAGATCGATTTATATGGGAGCTATATCAGGTTATAGAGTGATTTGGACCGTACTTGGCAAGGTTATTGGAAGTCGAATCACAACAATACGCACAAAATGTCAGCCGAATCGGATAGTAATTAAGACGTCCTGGGGATCGGTTTATATGAGAGCTATATCAAGTTAAAGAGCGATTGAGACCATACTTGACAATGTTGTTTCAGCCAAATCGATCAAAAATTGAGGCTTCCAGGGGCTCAAGAAGTCAAATTGGGAGTTCGGTTTATATGAGAGCTATATCAGTTTATACACCGAACTTGACACAGTAGTTGGAAGTCATAAAAGAACACTATCTGCAAAATTTTAGTCAAATCGGATAAAAATTGCGGCTTCCAGGGCTCAAGAAGTTATTGGACCGTACTTGGTACAGTTATTGGAAGTCATAACTGAACGCTATGTGCAAAATTTCAGCCAAGTCGGACAAAATTGTGGCTTCCAGGGGCTCAAGAAGTAAAATCGTCAAAATTTTCAACCAAATCGGAAAAAAATTGCGGCTTGCAAGAGCTCTAGAAATCAAATCGGGAGATCGGTTTATATGGAAGCTATATCAGGTTATACACCGATTTATACCGTACTTGACACAGTTATTGGAAGTCATAACTGAACACCATCTGAAAAATGTTTACCAAATCGAACAAAAATGGCGGCTTCCAGGGGCTCAAGAAATAAAATCGGGAGATCGGTTTATATGGGAGCTATATCCAAATCTGAACCGATATGGCCCATTTCCAATCTCCAAAGAACTATATCAATATTAAGTAGATGTGCAAAATTTTAAGCGACTATCTTCCGCATTCGGCTGCTGTCATGATTACGTCAGACGGATATCTCCATCGTCTTAGAATATCAAAACGATCAAGAACATATATACTTTATGGGGTCACAATATTTCAATATTTCGAGGTGTTACGAACGGAATGACTTGATTAATATACCCCTATTTTATGGTGGTGAGTATA
Organism: Stomoxys calcitrans; assembly: GCF_963082655.1. Taxonomy (NCBI): domain Eukaryota; kingdom Metazoa; phylum Arthropoda; class Insecta; order Diptera; family Muscidae; genus Stomoxys; species Stomoxys calcitrans. Next base: position 147,631,523 of record NC_081556.1, on the reverse strand, counting down.
ATAGTGGGATATGTTCTTGGTTTCACTATCCCCTTCGCCCCTAGGAAAAAGTCAACCTGAATGTCAAAATTCTATTTTCATACAAAATTTCGTCGTTGTTACTAAATTTCCCATGAATATTCCATTAAGCCACAGGGGATACTTCTCTCATATCAATGAGTGCAATCCGATTAAAGTTTAGGCTCAATGATAAGGGTCTTCCTTTTTATGCCGAGTCCGAACGGCGTGCCGCTTAGCGACACCACTTGGTAGAGAAGATTTAACATGGCAGGAATTTTTCTGATGTTCACGCGGGAATTTGAACCCAGGCTTTCGGCGTCATAGGCGGACATGTTAACCTCTGCGCCATGGTGGCCTCGTTATTAAAATATATATAAACCAATCCCCCTATTTAACTTCTTAGGCCCTTTTTATTTTTTTACTTTTTAAGACTAGGACAGAACATTTTTCCCGTCAGCTGAACTTAGAATAGTACCACAGTGCTTGACTTCAAACGACTTCTTGGCTGGAGCTTCTTCGTTCATTCTGACATGACCTAGCCATTGTAAATTGATACGTTGAACTATACTTACGCCACGACGTCATACAATTCGTGGTTCACACTACGCCAATACTCTCCATTAATGAAAACTGGTCCCTTAAAGCCGACGTAGCATCTGTATGCCAAAATCATTATTCGCTTAATTTCAAAACTATTGTCAGTTATTTCAATAACGGCGGTGCCGAGGTAGATAAAGTTCTGGTTCCAAACTGTGGTTCCAAACTTTCTCCTTTTCTTAATCTGCTCGGATGCACAAGACGTTGCACAGTGGGATAGAATCGAAAAAAATAGTAAAAAATTTCCATTTGAGAACGGATAGAGATAACTCTATGAAAAACACATGCATTTGGAAAAAGAACACCTAATAGACAGGGTTGTCGAGCGTGGTTAATGTGGTAATTGCGCAATAGAAACGTTTTCCCAATTAATATGATTCAAATACAATATACCAACGCACCGCCCTTGAATAGCACCTAATATGATTGAAAAGTCTTCTAACCAAAAGACGAAACGCGTCCCATAGTGGTTGGTGTGTGTTGCTATCTCTGGCTTTCCTTTTCCATTTGCAAAGATAATCTCCGATCATTGAGCTCGTCTCATTAGAGCGGAGATTTGGCCTCCTGAACAATTTTTCGAAATACCGAAGTGACCAACTTAAGGTTCCTGCGAAGAAGCGCCCGGATCAAATAGAACCTTGAAATGATATCGATCTCGACCTCAACTCGAGATATTTTAAATTTCAAAGATTTATCTCTTTCCATTCTCAAATAGCACATGTTTTACTAGTTTTTTTCTATTCTGTCCCACTGTGCGTTGTGGGAGTCGAGAGTATCCACTTTGTCTTATCTTTCAAAAGCTGTAGTTACTACTTCCGGTGACCGATCTATGACAGTCGTCTATGCCGACGACATCGATAGTGTGCTATACCTATTCACATCTGCATCTCGTATAAACTTCTTCAGCGGGATATGAAAGAGATCATGCTTTAAACTGCATACCAATTTCAAACCTCGTTTAGTATTGAATATTTCGGAAAGATTTCTTCCTTCTATAAAAATTAGTTGATATATTTGGCTGAAATTTTGTATATCACACATATTTTTACCATGGGCAGAGCTGGCCCTCATATAAACCAATTTCAATAAAATGTTTGTCGGTTCACCCTATTATTCATATTTAAATATTTGCGGAATAAGTCTTTTTACGGTTTTATTTGTTTATTCCATTTTTTTTTCTCAGGCCAACTTGCTGATTTCTTATATTGCTCAAATCGTTGATTTACTTGACTCACTCACATGGTATTTTTAATGTGGTTGTGTTAGTAATGTAGTTGGTGGGCATAAGTATTAGTTTTAGGGTGAAGTTTCGAGAAGTCTTTTCTTTACCTACTTAAAATACAAACATTAGCATGCTATTACTTTGTTTTTTATTTTCGTACACTTTCAGCGAGGAGATCATAATCGTGGCTACTAACAGCTACTCTGTGTTTAAGTTTACGTCAATCGAAAATAGAGAGGTTTGTTTATGTTAAAACTCTGCCTCTCCCTCTCTCTCTCTCTCCCTTGTATACATACAACATAAGAGAAACATATTGAACTTTGAATTCAACAAACTCTATGTTGACCAATCATGCCTTAATGCCGTTAAAGAGAGTTTAAGCGATAAACATTATTTTCCAATGAGTAATGGGTAACCATTACCGGGAAACCCTTACCTAATTCGCACCTTTTATTATCAGCTAGACATTTTTATCTCGAAGTAGTCAAAGGTTTTCCTATCAAATTCCAATTTCCTGGAAAAAATCTAAAAAAAATAACTACTGGAAAATTGTGTAATTTGGCAGCTCTACTTACTGTTACAAATATCTTTGATCTGCCTTTCCCTATTCTTTAGTGCTGAGTAATCCCTTGGGTAATACATTTTGTTTGCCCATTCTTTTTTTTTGTTATTCAATACATTTCATGACTAATGATTTTATTCAAAACAAGAACTAATGTAGGAAGGAAAAAACTAAAACTGTTTATAAACATTTGGAGAGTATCGAATTCGTTATGGGAGGAATATAGCAGTTTTTCGTTTAAAACATTGCCGCTTTATGGTGTTGGAAACGAAAGGAAAACAGAGAACATAACTTATGTTGTAAAGCATTTGATGAAACTAAAAGCCTGGTTATGCTCTCGAAAATGTAGAAAAAATTGATGGTAAATGTAAACAGGCAATTATGCAAAACGTAGCATTTGACATTTCAAAGAAAACTAATTTTTTAACACAAATGACTTGAAGGTGAGGTAGGGTCTGACGTCGGAGAACTTCAGACATAACTCAAGTGCAGGTCGGAAAAGACGGTCCTCCATGCATTGCGTGGTGAACTTTCACCCAAAGAAATGACTTCTTTGGCTCCTGTAAGCCGCAATTGTTATTTAATTTGGCTAAAATTTTACACGAAGTGCATTTTTATGACTTCCAACAACTTTCCAAATAAAGCCCAGATTTGAGTAAATTACAGTCGTGATTGAATTTTTTACCATTTAATTGAATCAATTAATGTTTTCATTGAATCTGAAAAACTTTTCAATCACAATCGTGATTGCTACGACAACAACAACAAATATATAGGGCACCCCTACCCGACCCACGAAATTTTTTGGATCTTTGCCAAACAGCGCACCTCAACTTCATGCTCCAAAAAGGTAAACATCTGTGTCGTGATTGAAGTAGCTTAAACTAAAAAAATAATTGGATCAATTAATTTTGTGATTAAAACGTATTTTTTTTTCTTTGTAGTCATTCCGTTTGTAACACCTCGAAATATTGATCTCATACCCTATAAAATATACATATACAAATATTCTTGATCGTCGTTGACATTCAGAGTAGATTTAGACACGTCCGTCCATCCGAATAATGATATCCGTTTGAAATGCATAGGTATTTCTTATGGATGTAGGAGTTTTGAGATTTCTAATGGGCCATATCGCCTCAGTTTTGGATATAATGAGAATAGCTCCCTCTAGTGGCTCAAGAAATCAAGATGCCAGGTCGGTTTATATGGCAGCTATATCAGGTTATGGACCGATTTGATCCATACCTACCATAGTAGTTGGAAGTCATAATAAAACACTTCGTGCAAAATTTCAGACAAATCGGATAAGAATTGCGCCCTCTAGTAGCTCAAGAAGTCAAGATCCAAGATCGGTTTATATGGCAACTATATCAGGTTATGAGCTGATTTGAACCATACTTAGCACAGTTATTGGAAGTCATAACAAACCACTTCATGCAATTTTTCAGCAAAATCTGATAAGAATTGCGTCCTCTATTGGCTCAAAAAGTCAAGATCCAAGATCGGTTTATATTGCAACTATATCAGGTTATGGACCGTTTTGAACCATACTTAGCACAGATGTTGGAAGTGATACCAAAACACCACGTGCAATTTTTCAGCAAAATCTGATAAGAATTGCGTCCTCTAGATGCTCAAGAAGTCAAGACCCAAGATCGGTTTATATGGCAGCTATATCAAAACATGGACCCATTTACAATCCCAATGGCCCTACATTAATAAGATATATTTGTGCAAAATTTCCAGCGTCTAGCTATACTCCTTCGAAAGTTAGCGTGCTTTCGACACACGAACAGACGGACGGCTATGGCTAGATCGACTTAAAATGACATGACCATCAAGAAAATATACACTTTATGGGGTCTTAGACGCATATTTCGAGGGGTTACAAGCGGAATGACGAAATTAGTATAACCCCATCCTATGGTGGAGGAAATACAAACTTTTTGTAACAAAAATTTTCCATGGAACTTTTTGTAACAAAAATTTTCCATGAAACTTTTTGTAACAAAAATTTCTCATGAAAATTTTTAATAAATTTTGTCTACTTATTAGGGTTATTTCAAAAAATTCTAAACACTTTTTATAATTTTATGCAAGCGTTGTTGCATTCGTCTCTATTTTCCTATGGCAGTCTTCTGTGAGTGCCACTCTTACATTCGTAAAATAATCAAAATGAAAATCTTTGCAATGCAAGGCAATTCATGTCCAAATTCTTTTCTCTGGACATTGGTGCGTATGAATGTTTGTGTATAACGCAGATATGCTTTGAACATTGGTGCGTATGAATGTTTGTATCTACCTAAGATACTCTATGCACATTGGTGCGTATGATTGTTTGTGTCTACCCTAGGTATACATGCTTCCATAGTTTGGGTCATTTGAAGTTAAAACTTTATTAACTGTTCTTTTTTTAGCCATAAACATTCCTACTCACATTCTTCAAAGAAATCAAAAGTGACTGACTAATCATGTTAGGTTGCGCGTTACAAAATTACTAATTTCTATTATTGTAAGACGAAGCAATGCACTTTGGCTGAGCCATAAATCTTGTTTTTTTTTCCTTCCAGGAATTGATTGTGTCATACCCACATACTATCCATGATAAAAATCAATGAATGAATGAGTGTGTGAGTTACTCCCCCTCAGCAAGAATATAAAAGAAAATTCATGTGGGTGGTGGGTGATGGTAGTGGGTGGTTAGATTACTGCATGGTAAGCAAAAACAAAAATCAAACTGTTAAAGGAAATAGATTTACGTAAAATGTAACTCTATAACATTCATACACATATACATACCTCCGATTTGATTTTTTCCTGTAGCACCTTTCCAGTGTGACCAAATTTCTTACGTCCATCTAAAGGTGATGATGACGACGATGAAACATTGTTGCTTGTCGAAGAAGGAAGTTCAGGTGATGTTTCAAGCAAGCTATTATTGTTATCAACACTTTTCTCTTCTAAATTTTCAGCTAAATTAAAAGCGGTGGCTTTCAAGCGCTTACTCAATAACAGGGACACATTACTTCCATTAAAAAGTTGTACGTTTTTAAGCTTTTTACTGGCACTGCTGCCTCCCAACAACCACAATTGTTTAATTGACAATGAAGAAGAACTTTTAAACATTATTTTTCCAACACAAACCGTAGAAGAAAAATTTTCCAAATGTGGACCTTAGTTAAAAAACTTTTAATACACAAATAATAATTTGGTTACTGGGTATCAATCAGTCTTTTGATTTTTGCCGAATAATTGATTCTCTTTTTGTCTAAGTTTTGTTTTTTGCTACAGCAACTTTAACGCGATTTCCGATTTGCTTGCGGTTTTTGTTTTAATTCTTTTTTTTTCGCTTTCTTACTTCTGAATGGTGTTAGGTATGTATTTGCTGATTTCACGAAATAGACTGAATCCAAAGTTGGCAAATGGAACTCTTAAGAGCAAAAGAAATGGTTTCGCCTTCCGTGGTGCTGATACCAAGCAACACATCAACACACACACCCACACATAGACATTTGCGTGCGCTAGGGGTCGGATTTTATCTCTTTGGTGTTTACTTTGGAGAGGCCATAACGGAGAGCTACATTACCAAAATAAAATGTGTGTGTCTCGCGCAGTGTTGCCATAAGAACATGGTAAAGTTTCAGTGGAAATTTTCTAATATTGCAATCATGCTAGTTAACCCATTAGTGCCTGACCTTCGATTCCCTTGTCCGATTTTGATGAAATTTTATATATTCATTAAATGAAGCATTTACTTTGACGTTTATAATTTTTTTTTAAGCGTTTTAAAGATTTTTTAAACAAATTATAAAAAAAATCTTTTTTCCTAAGCCACTGTGTTTTAAGAACAAACAAGTAAAAACGTGCTAAGTTCGGCCGGGCCGAATCTTATGTACCCTCCACCATGGATCGCATTTGTCGAGTTCTTTTCCCGGCATCTCTTCTTAGGCAAAACAGGATATAAGAAAAGATTTGCTCTGTTATTAGAGCGATATCAAGATATGGTCCGGTTTGGACCACAATTAAATTATAGTTGGAGACCTGTGTAAAATGTCAGCCAATTCGAATAAGAATTGCGCCCTTCGGGGCTCAAGAAGTAAAACAGAGAGATCGATTTATATGGGAACTGTATCGGGCTATAAACCTATTCAGACCATAATAAACACGTATGTTGATGGTTATGAAAGGATCCGTCGTACAAAATTTCAGACAAATCGGATAGGAATTGCGCCCTCTAAAGACTCAAGAAGTCAAGACCCAAGATCGGTTTATATGACAGCTATATCAGATTATGGACCGATTTGAACCATACTTGGCACAGTTGTTGGATATCATAACGAAACACGTCGTGCAAAATTTCATTCCAATCGGATAAGAATTGCGCACTCTAGAGGCTCAAGAAGTTAAGACCCAAGATCGGTTTATATGGCAACTATATCAAAACATGGACCGATGTGGCCCATTTACAATACCAACCGACCTTCACTAATAAGAAGTATTTGAGCGAAATTTCAAGCGGCTAGCTTTACGCCTTCGGATGTTAGCGTGCTTTGGATATGGCTAGATCGACATAAAATGTCGCGACGATCAAGAATATATATACTTTATAGGGTTTTAGACGAATATTTCGAGTAGTTACAAACAGAATGACGAAATTAGTATACCCCCCCTCCCCCCTATAAAAACCATTTTCTTTGAACTTTTAAGCATTTAACGAAGAAAAATGGATTTTAATGACTTTGACCTAAAATCGCACCTGCTGCCAAAGGTAGTAGGTTATCGCCATAAGTTATTGTCCCACCACCGAAGGATGGGAGTATATTCATTTTTCTTTTTTTGTCCATAAGCAAGTTAAGTTCGAAGATGGGATATATCGAACTATATCTTGATATAACCCCTATATAGACCGATCTGCCGATTTAGGGTCTTTGGACGATCAAATCCACATTTATTAACAGATTTTGTTGAAATTTGAGACAGTGAGTTGTGTTAGGTCAGTCGACATCCTTCCTTAATTTGGCCCAAATCGGTCCAGATTTGGATATAGCTGCCATATAGACCGATCTTTCGATTTAAGGTCTTGGGCCCATAAAAGGCGCATTTATTGTCCGATTTCGCCGAAATTTGGGACTGTGGGTTGTGTTAGGCCCTTCGACATTCTTCTTCAATTTGGCCCAGATCAGTTCAGATTTTAATATATGTAGCTGCCACATAGACCGATCTCTCGATTTAAGGTTTTGGGCCTATAAAAGGCACATTTATTGTTCGATTTCGGCGAAATTTGGGACAGTGAGTTGCATTAGGCTCCTCGACAACTTTCTGCAATTTGACCCCGATCGGTTCAGATTTGGATATAGCTGCCATATAGGCTGATCTCTCCATTTAATTTCCTTAATATTTTTGTGCAGAAAAGTGATTTTATTGCCTAGAACCTGTAGTCTAAAATAATGGACCTTTAGGTCATAAATTTAATTTTGCTAAATTTCCCTAAAATACCAGATTGAATCGATGGAGTCTTTCATCGGCAAGGGCTGCCGCCTCAGTGTACAGCGCACTGCTACAACAACAAGAACAACATTTAATTTACCTAGTTTCATTCGCACACTCATATTCCAATCACTCATTGATATGTGAGAAGTTTGCCCCTGTTCCTTAGTGGAATTTTCATGGGCAAAATTTGCAATTTGAATTTGCAATTTCCTCATATTCCAATGAACCGCATTGATATAGCTTTTTTCCAAGTCGCGCTGGTATTCTCCATTAACAGCGAAATTTTTTAATATTTTTCTACTTATTTGAATTTATTTAATTTTATTTTATTTTAATTTTTTCAATCTTATTTAAACTTATATTTCTAATTTTAATTTATTTTATTCTCTCACTTTCTTTAACTTTTGTTCAAAACCCCACCAAAGGCAACCCTGTTGGCACTTTCTTCAATTCATGATTTTTGGTGGTGCTTTACACAAAGAGCTAAAGTAAATGGAGAATTTGTTGTTTGTTTACATAACGTTATCACTGTTTGGAGGAATATAATCGCTCTCGTTTTAGCTCTTTAGCCGCTTAAACTCTTAAGCTCTCTCATGGTGTGCTTTGTTGGTGTTCTTTTGACAAAAAAAGGGGGCTGATTTGTTCTCTTGGTAACAATGCATAAGCATAGGTTTTGCAAAAATGATAACGATGTGTTAAAAAATTTGCCTATTTTAACAAATTACTGGCAGAGTCTTCAAACATCTTTGGTGGTGGCACGGACGGACACGAACATCGTACGTCCGTGTGTTTCTTTGTCTCTTGAAATGAAACATCTGCTGTGTACAAAATCAATGAATGAATGAATTCTTGCATATGCATGTGTGCGTGCAGGGGGCCTGTTTTTCGCACATGACCAAAAGTAGGTACATTATTATATTATAAAAGTATATAAGGCATTGCATTTTTGGCATCGTGACACAAATCGGAGGAATTTCAAAAGAGAACACCGTGCAACAAATTTCAAGGGCAGAGTACTTTGAACGAAATGTGATTTTCATCAAAAATCTGTCGATTTTTGATTTTAAAACAAATATTTCAAAAATTTAATTTTCATTAAAAATTTTCAAATTTGATTTTCGTAGAAAATTTCGTCGAAATTGGATTTTTATAGGAAATTTCGTCGAAATCTGATTTTCATAGAATATATTGACGAAATTTGATTTTCGTAGAAAATGTCTTCGAAATTCTATTTTCATAGAAAATTCCATCGAAATATGATTTCCAAAAAAAATTTCATAGAAATCTGATTTCCATAGAAAATTTCGTCGAAATTTGATTTTCATAGAAAATTTCGTCACAATTTGATTTTTATAGAAAATTTGGACAAAATATGATTTTCATAGAAAATTTCGTCGAAATTTAATTTTTTTTTTTTGAAGCCATCACACCTGATAAGCTTGAAAAGTCTTCTAACCAAAGACGAAACGCGTCCCATAGTGGTTGGTGTGTATTGCCATCTTTGGCTTTCCTTGTCCATTTACATCTCCGATCATTGAGCTAGTCTCGAAAGAGAAACAGACAAAAATTGTAAAATTTAATGATCTCGCCCTAACAGGCAAAAAACTTAAAAAATTAAATTTGATTTTCATAGAAAATTTCGACGAAATTTGATTTCCATAGAAAATTTTCATCGAAATTTGATATTCATAAAAAATTTCATCGATGTTCGATTTTCATAGAAATTTTCGTCAAAAATTCATTTTCATAGAAAATTTCGTCGAAATTTGTTTTTCATAGAAAATATCGTCCAAAATTGGTTTTTTATAGAAAAATTGGACGAAATTTGAATTTTATAGAAAATTTCGTCGAAATTTGATTTTCATAGAACATTTCGTCGAAATTTGATTTTCATAGAAATTTTGTCAAAATTTGATTTTCATAGAAAATTTCGTCAAAATTTTTTTTCATAAAAAATTTCGTCGAAATTTGATTTTCATAGAAAATTCTATCGAAATTTGATTTTCATAGAAAATTTTGTCGAAATTTGATTTTCATAGAAAATTTCGTCGTGTTCAAGGTACGTTTGAACATGAAGTCATGTGCACCCATGTGCAGACATGCGTTCACGTATGCACATGACCCACTGTGCATAACGGTACATTGAAGTAAGTTCTTAATCGCTGATTCCGCCTTGATTTCATATTTGTTTACCTGGAATTGTTGCTTGTAGCTTGGAAAGTTGACCGTTTTCGCGGGGTCCAAGTGACAAGCAACAACCAGAAAAAGATCAGTCTCGATTGAAACCTTAAACCCGCGAACCGTGCTCTTTCCCCCCTCGAAGTGAACAACAAGTGAACCAACAGTGAACATACATACAAACATATATAACTAGAGTGAACATTGCAACAATAAACTTTGAAACAGTGAACTAATATATTTAACATTTTAGACACAAGTGACACAACAACAACAGACTCAAGCACCAAATTCTAAAAGCGACCCACAATCTCAGTACAGAAATAAACAACAATCAAAAGTGCAGGACACTAACAACACCAACCACAACCAAAAGTTCGGGCCACAATTAAAACTATAACTTTATATTGCACAATTCCCTAACATTAAAATAAAGCTGCATTTTTTCCTATTAAGATTTAAATTTGTCTACTTAAATCTACATATGAAATTTATTAATCAAACCCTAAGTGAAACCTAAACTAATTCAATCGTTTGTTCCCAATACAAATTTTGCTATCTAAAACTAAGTGTAATATTTGCTACTTAAACTAAAAATGAATTGCTCTACTTACCCTAATTAAAAGCAAATAATTAATTCTAAAATTCTCTAACTAATGCTAACTATAATCAATTATTCAACTCAATTGGCTACTTATATCTAATGGAATCTAAAAGCACTGAAAAATAACAATTACAATAAACAATTACAACAACAATGAATTTAAACACTTAATTCTCCCTCTTTTTATTCCGAAAGGCAAAACCCTTAGTCTGACCCCAAACATTTGGTCCTTCGAGCCGGATAAGTGGTTTTTTTAAATAATTAAAAAACCAAAAATCAAAAAAAATTTTCTGTTTTCTGCCCAAAAATAATTCATTTTCATTTCAAAAGACCCAGTGACCGAAACACAAAAAATTCGCAACAACAAAAGTGCAGTGACCCAACAATTAAAAACAAAAGAAATAGAGAAAAGTGCGAAAAAAGGGTTGGTTACACACAACCGTACATACATACACGTATGGACGGACGGCCAACACAAAAATATCAAAACACATAAAAGATCAGTTTTGGCCATTTATTAAAAACACAAAATAATACACAAATCACAAATTCATCACAAATCACAAAAATATATAGCGGCTCTCAGTGTTCTTCGTTTGGTTGTGGCATTTATTTTATTGAAAATTTGATAAAATATTCCAACCAAATGAAGATCAAAACGAAATAACAAAAGAAAATAATAACCAAATTGCAAAGTGACAATTAAAGTACATAAAGACTCAAATAAAACAAAAACTAATTAAATTAACAGGGTGACCCGTGTAAAAATAAAAATAATTAATTAAATTTTAATGTGCAAAAAATTGACCCCAAAATCATTAGAAGTTGTGGTAAATCAAAAAAGAAGTGTGCAAAAGACCCAAAAACTTGAAAGTGACCCGCACAGTGGGACAAAAGTGGCAAAAAGTAAAAAAAAAAAAAATTAAAAACTTTAAAAAGTTTTGAAAAAAGTGTTAAATTCATATACAAAAGTGTTTTTGTTCTAAATAAAGGAAAAATTACATAAAAATTTAAAAATTCAACGATTTGTCGTCCAACTACCGAAATTGTTCACAAATTTTGTTTGTGTGTTTTGATAATTTTTCTAGCAAAATTGTTAAATAACGCATTTCCAAAGCAAAATCCCATAAAAAGCGTAATAAAATCAGTAGTTGCACGCCAAATTTGTTGAATTTGACCCAAAATTAATAATTTTATTTTTCTGTTTTTGCCTTAAAAAATCAATTCGGGACGGTCGCGCAAATAAAAAATACAACAAAAACTTTTTAAAAAACTGTACGCTTGGACCTTGACCAATCGAAACAACCGCTACAACGGTCATTTTCCAAGCTACAAAATTCAAAAAAACCCAACAACAAAAATCCACAAACCTACAAAAAGCGAACAATAAAAATAGACGCTTCAAAAAAGGCGCGCAAACAGCACAACAGCAACACAGCATCACCAATATAGACCCATACATACACACATACATCAATCAAAGTGAGAACCATTTTGTTTTTCTATTAAAGTGCGCTTGGGTATTACGTCATACATAACCTTTTTTTTCAAAAAGGAAAAGTTCATACATTAACCCAGCGTACTTTAATATTGTTTTTGATCGTTTTTGATTATGAATCGCTAATTCGGTTGTCTGATAAATTTTGACCCAAATTAATTTAATCCAAAGTGAATTTGACCCCGATATAGCAGACCCTACTTTCAAGGCAGTGTGTAGGATTTTTGGGACAGACAACCGTGGTATTTTTGTAAAGAAAAAAAAAAGTGTCTTAGTAAAAATTGAAGTGCTTTTAGAAAAGAAGAAGTTTTTTATCAAGAATTGTTTTTGTGTGAGGAATAACGAAAATAATATTGCGTGCTGGCCTCATTTGTCTTCGAAATTTTAAAACTTCATTCTATTGCACAAATTTAAGTGGAAACGGTCGGAAAGGACTGTGGTTGTTTGTGCAATCCTTTGTTGTTTTTTATACAGAAAGCAAATTGACCCAGCGAGTCAAAGCAGTATTATTGTAAAGAATCATCTAGTTCTGTATGCCAAATTTTGAAAAGTGAAAGTTTAATTTTTTTTGGAGAAAAATAAATTTTTTTTTTTTGCAACTTTAATTCGAGCGGAATTAAATTGCTGGTGTATTGCGATTTGAAAGAAATTTTTTTTAAAATTTTTTGCGGCTATTGTATAATCGATATCATCAGAAATATTAACCTGTTTTTTTTTCCTAGTGACCCAGATAGGACATTTATTACGAATTTTGTAAAAGGTTTCAGGTTTGACCCTTAGATATTTGACCCATCATCAAGACACACATTTTTTTTTCGCATTAGGTTTTTTAGAAATAGATTTGATTTCTACAAATAACCAGGTTTTTTGGACATTTTGTTGTAGATTTTTCCTTGGTTTTATAGTTTTTGAACCTATTTAAAACATATACAAGCCAATTACAAAATGGATAAGAATTTACGCGAAAGATTTGTAAACTGTGTGAATGATTTAGTAGATTTTGAAAGCGTTTACTCCGCGGCTAAGTCAGATGATAATATACATTCGTTAGAAATCACGCGGGTAGAACTCAATTCTTTATGGGATCAAATCAAGAAGGCATACTTAGATTGTAGGGACCGCATTCCGGAAAAGGATGAGACACCTATAGATAAAACTAAACTTCGAAATAATTACAAACAGGCACTAGAAACTTATAAACGGTGTTTAAGCTCTCTTAACGGAGAAATTTTGGCCCTTAACGAGCAACAAGATCAAGAAAAACAGGAGAGAATATCGATGACCCAACAGCGAGACAATAATGATTTTTCACCAGCTCTAAGATTGCCGCCCTGTGACACAGATGTCTTTAAAGGGGGATATCGCGAATGGCCCACCTTTAGGGACTTATTTTCAGCAATTTACATTAACAATTCAAAATTAAGTAAAGTCGAGAAGTTGTTTCACTTGACCCAAAAAACAGCAGGAGAAGCCCGCGAAATAATTTCCAATGTTCCACTGACCCATGAGGGTTTCGACATAGCGTGGAGAAATCTCGTTCATAGGTACGAAAATAAACGCATGCAGGTAAATGAGCAATTGCGAGCTCTTTTTAATTTACCTTCGGTTTCCGTTGATAACGCGTCAACAATCCAGAAATTACAGCGCACTATAGGTAGTTGTACCCAAACTTTACAGACCCTTGAAGTAGAAACGGGGGGATGGGACCCAATCTTAGTTTATCTTGTGTCAACCAAACTACCAAGAATATTTTTAGAAGAATTCGAAAGCAGCCTAGCAGATTGTTCGTCTCTTCCATCGTGGAATCAATTAGATGTATTTTTGACCCATAAATTCAAGACCCTAGAATCAGTCGGCAATATCAAGCCACAATATTCGAGATATAATCAACCCAGATCGGAGTACGATAAGCGGGAAAAGCGAGTTAATAGTTTTCAAACAAATGTAAATCCCAATTTCAAGAACACGGGCTCAAGACCCAGCAACAACACACAATCACACTATAATGCTCAGAATAACAAACCGGTTTGTCAACTTTGTAAATCCAATCATTCTTTGCGAGAATGTCCTCAATTTCTAGAAAGGTCGATCAACGATCGAATAAACATTGTTAAGACAGGTCATCTTTGCTATAACTGCCTTTCTTCGGATCATGGAGTCAGGGAGTGTAAAAGTCGTTTTAGTTGTAGGGAATGTAGTCAACGACACCACAGTTTGATACATAAAGGCAACCAGAGCCAGTACCCTACAACAGGCACACACCAACGAGGCGGAGCACGACCTAGCACCAGTGCTGCCGCTCTCAACACTTTAGTTCAGCCCGGTAGACAGGAAGCACGACCTAGCACCAGTGCTACTGATCCTACCACCCTAGCTCAACCGGTTAGCGAATACGCACGCCCTAGTACCAGTGCTGCCGCTTCAACCACCCTAGTACAACCATCGGTATCGCCAAATATACAGTCCACACCTTGTTTAGAAGCACCTTGTTCAACGACTTTGACACTTCAGGAAATCAGACCCACTCCGCAACCCAAAGAGACACTTTTGTTCACAGCAATAGTTCAAATCAAATCTAGAGGACATAGATATGATGCCAGGGCAATCATCGATCCTGGGTCACAATCAACTTTCATATCAGAAAAAATTAGAAACAAATTGCAACTTCCAACAGTTAAGAATTTAATTCACGTCACAGGTTTAAGCGACGCAGTTTCTGAAACATCGACAAAAGCTTGCGTCTTCAATCTTTGCTCACGAGTAAATCCTAGTTTTGAGCTGGAGGTTTGGGCACCAGTCTTAAAGACCCTACCTTCTCATTTACCAACACACAATTTAAGGCAAAATCAATTTGGAGATTTTGCACACCTTAGTCTCGCGGACCCCCGATTCTTTGAAAGTCGACCCGTGGACATGTTAATCGGATTAGATATTGGACCCCTTATATTCACAAAAGGCGGTACTATGAAATCCTTTGGATCACTTATAGCGCAGGACACCGTTTTTGGGTGGATCATAGGAGGACCCATTACGGAAGACCCTAAATCCGACAGACAAATCACACTTTATAGTGCATCATCATTAGAAAAGATAATCACTCGCTTTTGGGAGGTGGAAGAGACCCCAAAAAAGGTTTTGAGGTCAGCAGAAGATATTTATTGCGAAAATAATTACAAAAATACAACACGACGTAATGAGGCGGGGAGATATATCGTAACTTTACCTTTTAAAAGCTGTTCAGAGATCGGTTCATCTAGGAACATCGCATTGGCACAGTTTCATAGAATGGAGAAAAAGTTGTCTAAGACCCCAGATATTAAAGCACATTATGATGCAGCCATATTAGAGTATTTGGAATTAGGACACATGAGGAAGGTAGACCCAAACAGCGTATACAAGACCCCTCACTACTACTTACCTCACCATGCAGTTATCAAACCAGATAGGGTTACCACAAAACTTAGAGTGGTTTTTAACGCATCTAGCCCAACATCAAACAAGAAAAGTCTTAACGATATCTTACATACAGGACCCATACTTCAGCAAGACCTTGTGCTACAAGTGTTGAAATGGAGATTTTTTAAGTACGTCTTCAATGCAGACGTGACAAAAATGTATCGTCAGATCTTAGTAGACCCCAATCAAACAGCTTTTCAAAGAATTCTCTTTCGTAAATCAGAAAACCACCCAATTGAGGATTACGAACTCTTAACTGTTACCTTCGGCATAAATTGCGCCCCATTTTTAGCGATTAGGACCCTTCTCCAGTTAGCAGAAGACGTGAAAGATTCTCATCCGTTAGGATCAAGAATTATTAAAGAAAATTTATATGTCGATGATGTATTAGCGGGCGGACACTCCATAGAAGAAGCTACAGCAGCTAGGAAGGAATTAGCCTCCGCATTAGAATCAGCTGGTTTCGAGCTAAGAAAATGGGCGTCAAATGACACACGTTTGTTAAAGGATTTAAATGAAGACATGCTTCTTCCAATAGATTGGTTAAATATTTCCGAAGCTTCTTCGACAAAGACCCTAGGAATTCGTTGGAATATATCAGGTGATAATTTCACTTTTACGGCCCCTACAGTTGAAGAAAAGCAAATGAGCACCAAGCGAGAAGTATTATCAACGATAGCAAAGTTTTTCGACCCATGTGGATGGTTAGCGCCAGTAATAGTTGTAGCCAAGTTAATCATGCAACAGGTTTGGCTAGATAAGGTAGAATGGGACGACTCGTTGAAGCCAGTGACTCAAATGAACTGGAATAACTTTGTGAGAGGTAGCCATTCTATAGACACTGTATCGATACCAAGATGGGTTCGGTTTACACCTGCTAGTATTGTGGAAATACATGGATTCTGCGACGCGTCAGAAAGCGCATATGCAGCCACAATTTATATACGCGTTGAACACATCGATAAAACTGTAGACACTTTTCTTCTAGCAGCCAAGACCCGAGTAGCCCCAGTTAAGAAAATCTCTCTGCCAAGGTTAGAATTATGCGGTGCAGTTATGTTGTCAAAGTTAACAAATGCCATTGTGCCTAAGCTTCAATTATCAAAGTTTACGACCCATTTCTGGACCGACTCTACAATCGTTCTAGCCTGGCTACAAAAGCCACCATGCTCATGGAGCGCTTTCGTTGGTAACAGGGTTTCAGAGATATTAGAGAACGTCGGCGGTGAGAATTGGAAACATGTTGACTCAGAATATAATCCTGCAGATGTAGCAAGTCGTGGCTGTTCTCCTGACGACTTAATAGCTCATAATTTATGGTGGACGGGACCCCAGTGGCTCAAATTGCCGCATGATCAGTGGCCGCAAGACCGAGTTAATACAGACACTAATCTTGAAGCAAAACAAGTTAAAGTATTCGCAACAGGCACTTTTGATGACCCTTTGACTCGATTTTCGTCTTTAGCTAGAGCATATCGTGTTTTGTCTTACGCCGTTAGGTTCTGGCGTAACACAGGTTCAACTAGATCCTCACTTAAAATTTCATCGCAAGAAATAACCAGCCCAGAGCTCATAGACACAAAGATGCGTCTTATAGTGGCAACTCAGAAACATTACTTCGTTGAGGAATACAGTTCTTTGACCCAAAAGAAAAGGCTTTCACCTAGAAGTAGTCTTTTACCATTCAACCCCTTCATAGATAGAAAAGGAGTAATTAGATCCAATGGTCGTTTAGTTCAATCGCCAGCTTTGACGTACAGCGAACGTCATCCAATCTTAATCCCATATGATTCGCGATTTGCACTCCTTCTAGTGGAATTTGTTCATAAAGTCTCAATGCACGGAGGCAATCAACTTATGACCCGGCTCATCCGTACGGAGTTTTGGATATTCAGATTGAAACAGTTGATCAAGAAAGTTATACACAATTGCAGAGTTTGTACCCTATATCGATTAAAGACTCAGACCCAAATTATGTCATCTCTTCCACCCGAGCGTACTACTTTATCCAGACCCTTTACGAATACAGGGGTAGATTTTGCAGGACCCTTCGGAATCAAAAGCTTAACAGCACGAGCGTGTTTAATAACCAAGGGTTATATCTGCATATTTGTTTGTTTTGCGACAAAAGCCATCCACTTAGAAGCAACAAGTGATTTATCGACTCAATCATTTCTGGCGGCATTAGCTCGTTTCATAGGAAGGAGAGGGTGCCCAGAAAAGATATATTCCGACAATGGAAAGAATTTTATAGGCGCAGCAGAAATGCTCAAGAAAGATCAGAAAGAGTTTATGAAAAGTTTACAGAGCAGCGCCATTCAGCAACATGCTCATCAGAATTTAGAGTGGAAATTTATTCCTCCAGGAGCTCCCCATATGGGGGGATTGTGGGAGGCAGGAGTTAAATCATTCAAGATACACCTTAAGAAGTCTATGCCCAAAATGAACTTCACGTTCGAAGAACTGTCAACCATATTGGCACGTATCGAGGCCTGCCTCAATTCACGACCCCTTAGTCCAGCTTCTGAAGACCCTAACGATTTAGCACCCTTGACCCCAGCTCACTTCCTTATAGGCTCTTCCCTTTTGACCCCGGCAGAACCCGACATCTCAGAGGAGGACATAACGCTTGCAAATCGGTGGAAGAGATTAAAGATTATATCCCAAAACTTTTGTCAGAGGTGGAAGTCAGAGTACTTAAATGAGCTTCACCGTAGATACAAATGGAAGTATCAGCAAGATAACATACAGGTCAATGATTTAGTTGTCATCAGGGATGAGAGATATCCCACCGAGTGGAAGTTAGGACGAGTTTTTAAAACATACCCCGGTGTTGATCAGAACACTCGAGTTGTAGACATTCGAACTTCCAATGGCATAGTCAGTCGACCCATAACTAAGATTGTCAAATTATTCTCAGACACCCCTAGCAATTCATAATCACATCAAAACACGGTACTCACGAGATTTTGGTTACAGATAATGGCCGGATATTTACCTCGCCCAGAGTCCCCACGACCCGCCAGACCCACACGCCCTCGCTTCGACCCACGGGAACCCAGGTATCGCCCCGCATCTTGGCAGTATGCCTGTGGCCTCTGCCAGGAGGACCACGCCATACGGTCATGCCCGCGGTTCCGGCAAATGACACCGTATCAGAGATACGAGACAGTTGAGAGACGGAGTTACTGTCGGAACTGTCTGGCGCGCAGCCATCTGGCCCCAGACTGCCCCGTGGTCACTGCCTGCCGGACATGCGACTACCGCCATCACACAATGCTGCATGGAGCCCCACAGCTTAGGGAGACATACGGCAGCTACAGCCCGCCCCCAATGGAGATTGCCAACCCACGGCAACTTGCAATCGAACCAGCCAACCAGATGCCCATCGTCCAAGGCCCTCCCCCGGTCGAGATACCTTACAGCCGGGCCACTGTTTTTGTACCCACGGCGATGGTGGAATTGGCACCCGAGGAGCAGGACGAGTGGGCTGGGGTACGGGTACTTTTGTGCCAGGCATCGACCATCACCCGAATCGCGGCAGCCACAGTAACTCGCCTGGGGATACCAACGAGAGAGCGCAGAGGGCACCGTCTGGCAACAATAAGACTTCGGTCAAGGCATGCGTCGAGGAGGACCATGTATACCATCCAGGCAGTGGTGACCCGGGATTTGCCGCGACGACCCTATTCAGATCCCATCATTCCCGACCCCACAAGCAGCCTAAGATCCCTTCCTTTGGCAGATGCTGACCCTAGGGGCAACGAACCAATCGATGTAGAGGTAGGGGCCGATGCCTACGCCCACCTCCGGAGGAGTGGTGTTGGGCAACCCGGATTGGGAGCCGTCTTCGCCCAGGAGACAGATTGGGGATACGTGTTCGTCGGCCCAGTCACCTCACAGGCAAGAAACCAAAATTAAAAAGGTAAGATGTCACTTCGTCACTTGGAGGGGGAGAATGTTCAAGGTACGTTTGAACATGAAGTCATGTGCACCCATGTGCAGACATGCGTTCACGTATGCACATGACCCACTGTGCATAACGGTACATTGAAGTAAGTTCTTAATCGCTGATTCCGCCTTGATTTCATATTTGTTTACCTGGAATTGTTGCTTGTAGCTTGGAAAGTTGACCGTTTTCGCGGGGTCCAAGTGACAAGCAACAACCAGAAAAAGATCAGTCTCGATTGAAACCTTAAACCCGCGAACCGTGCTCTTTCCCCCCTCGAAGTGAACAACAAGTGAACCAACAGTGAACATACATACAAACATATATAACTAGAGTGAACATTGCAACAATAAACTTTGAAACAGTGAACTAATATATTTAACATTTTAGACACAAGTGACACAACAACAACAGACTCAAGCACCAAATTCTAAAAGCGACCCACAATCTCAGTACAGAAATAAACAACAATCAAAAGTGCAGGACACTAACAACACCAACCACAACCAAAAGTTCGGGCCACAATTAAAACTATAACTTTATATTGCACAATTCCCTAACATTAAAATAAAGCTGCATTTTTTCCTATTAAGATTTAAATTTGTCTACTTAAATCTACATATGAAATTTATTAATCAAACCCTAAGTGAAACCTAAACTAATTCAATCGTTTGTTCCCAATACAAATTTTGCTATCTAAAACTAAGTGTAATATTTGCTACTTAAACTAAAAATGAATTGCTCTACTTACCCTAATTAAAAGCAAATAATTAATTCTAAAATTCTCTAACTAATGCTAACTATAATCAATTATTCAACTCAATTGGCTACTTATATCTAATGGAATCTAAAAGCACTGAAAAATAACAATTACAATAAACAATTACAACAACAATGAATTTAAACACTTAATTCTCCCTCTTTTTATTCCGAAAGGCAAAACCCTTAGTCTGACCCCAAACACGTCGAAATTCGATATTCATAAAAAATTTCGTCAAAATTTGATTTTCATAGAAAATTCTATCGAAATTTGATTTTCATAGAAAATTCTATCGAAATTTGATTTTCAAAGAAAATTTCTTCAAAATTTGATTTTCATAGAAAATTTCGTCAAAATTTCATTTTCATAGAAAATTTCGTTGAGATTTGATTTTAATAGAAAATTTCATCGAAATTTGATTTTCATAGAAAATTTCGTCGAAATTTGATTTTCATAGAAAATTTCGTCGAAATTTGACTTTCGTAGAAAATTTCATCGAAATTTGATTTTCATAGAAAATTTCGTCGAAATTTGATTTTCATAGAAAATTTCGTCGAAATTTGATTTTCATAGAAAATTTCGTCGAAATTTGATTTTCATAGAAAATTTCGTCGAAATTTGATTTTCATAAAAAATTTGGTCGAAATTTGATTTTCATAGAAAATTCAATCGAAATTTGATTTTCATAGAAAATTCAATCGAAATTTGATTTTCATAGAAAATTCAATCAAAATTTGATTTTCATAGAAAATTTCGTCAATTTGATTTTCATAGAAAATTTGGTTTACCATAGAAAATTTCGTCGAAATTTGATTTGCATAGAAAATTTGGTCGAAGTTTGATTTTCATAGAAAATTTGTTTTGCCATAGAAATTTTCGTCGAAATTTGATTTTCATAGAAAATTCCGTCCACTTTTTCTTTTCATATTAAATTTCGTCGAAATTGATTTTCATAGAAAATTTCGCCACAATTTGACTTTCATAGAAAATTTTGTCGAAATTTGATTTTATGTACACAAGCTGGAAAGGGGCCCGCTCCGCAGCGCCTTCTTTAACGCTCTTATACATTTTCTAGTATAGTTTTAAGATGGGGACATGTCGCCCCGAATGTGGATTTCGAATTCGTGTCATTGAAGTGTGGAGTCCACCGTAGCGTAGAGGTTAGCATGACCGCCTATGACGCCGAATGCCTGGGTTCAAATCCCGGCGTGAACATCAGACAAATTTTCAGTGGTAGGTATCCCCTTACAAATGCTGACTACATTTATGAGGTTTGTTGCCATTCGGTCTCGGCATAAAAAGGATGCACCTTATCATTGAGCTTAAACATTAATCGCACTGCACTCATTGATATGAGAGAAGTATCCCCTATTCCTAAATGGAATGTTCATGGGAAATTTGGTGTTTAGTTAGTCATTGGAGCGCAGAGGTAGCAAGTCCGCCAATGATGCTTAACGCGGAAAAATGTTAAGTGTTGCTTATCCCATTCTAATCCCCATTTCTGAGTTGCTATGTCATGCATAGAAGTCACGTAAAAACTTTTCCCCATAGAGGTGTCGCACTACGAGACGTCGTTGGGACTCGGCTATAAAAAGGAGGTCCTTCATCATTGAGCTTAAACTTGAATCGAACAGCACTCATTGATATGTGAGAAGTTTGCCCCGGTTCTTTAACGAAATGTTCATGGGCAAATTTTTACTATACTCCCGTATACTTTTCTTTGGACTCCTATATTGTAGTGGGTAAATATATTCGGTTTGGGTATATTTTGGGAGTGAGATGACCACCCAGACACTTGGCGCTTGAAGTAAATATAAGCTTTGTGCTATACTCTCTAAAATAATCCCAAAAAATTGTTATCAAATTCGTTCTTAACTAACAAAAACTTGTCATTTGAGCCCCATATTGATATGTTCGGGATATGAGGGCTTTGGGGATTACCCACAACTGGATTCCTTTTCTACACTCAAATACCTTTCATTTGAGTCCCATATTGTCATGATGGGTCAAATAACCTATTTGAGGTGTTTTAAGGAGGTTAAGCGCCACCTCAATTCCCTTAACACAGATTTTAACATAAATTTCCTAATCTAATTTGCCAAATTGCTTTCATTTGAGTCCTATTTAAGCATGGTCGGCTAATATGCCCATTTGGGGGATTTTTGAGGTTGAGTACACCACCCATTACATGGACTTTATTTTTTCCAAATTCGTAATCTGCCCTCGAATGCCTTTTATTTGAGTCCCATATTGACATGAACGTCCAATATGGGTCTAGAGGAGTTTTGGGGTTGAGGAGAGCCGCTGGGTACTTAGTTTAAAATTTTAATACAATTTTCGTTGTCTACTCTCCACTACCTTACATTTGTTACTCATATTGTTCTGATCGATCCACTTTTGACTGTGGGTGGTGTTTTTGGGGTAAGGGGAGGGTGCGCCCCCCTTCCAAAACGAAAAATTATATAGCCTATGGTTCCTTTCAGACCAACCTACATAATCTGTGAAAATTTCGAGAAAATCAATGATTCCGTTTTTGAGTTTATACGGAACAAACAAACAAACCGAGTACCATATATTGGGTTGCCCAAAAAGTAATTGCGGATTTTTCATATAGTCGGCGTTGACAAATTTTTTCACAGTTTGTGACTCTGTAATTGCATTCTTTCTTCTGTCAGTTATTAGCTGTTACTTTTAGCTTGCTTTAGAAAAAAAGTATTAAAAAAGTATATTTGATTAAATTTCATTCTAAGTTTTATTAAAAATGCATTTACTTTGTTTTAAAAAATCCGCAATTACTTTTTGGGCAACCCAATAGATGTGAATGGCTAATATGCCCATTTGGGTCGTTTTTTGGGGGGGTGGAATTACCCCCTATACTTCTACCTGATTTTGTATGCCTGATTCGTAATCTACTCCCGAATATCTTTCATTTAAGCCGCATATCCGATCAATTTGTCTGCTTGGAGTAGTTTTGGGGCTAGGGCGACTTTCTGGGTACTTGGACTCAATTTTTGATACCATATTCTTATTCTACTCTTCAATACCAATTTGATGCCCATATTGTCCTCATCGGTCCACTTTTGATTCTGGGTGGAGTTTTTGGGGTAACGGGGGAGGGTCCACCCCTTCCGGTATCAACAACTTATTAAGCCTATTTCTCCTCCCTGACCATATTCGTAATCTACTCCCGAATACCTTTCATTTGAGTCCCATATTTTAGGGAATTTTGCGGCTGGGCGGCCTCTCAGTTACTTGGACCCAATTTTTGATATGAAACTCGTACTCTACTCCAGAATACCATTCATTTGAGTCCCATATTATCCCGATCGGTCCACTTTTATTTTTGGGTAGTACTTTTGAGGTAAGGGGGAGGGCCCGCCAAACAAACAAATTGATTTTTTTTATAGAAAATTTCGTTGAAATTTTATTTTCATAGAAAATTTTGTCCAAACTTAATTTTCAAAAGAAAATTTTATCTAAACTTGATTTTCATAAAAAATTTTGACGAAAATTTAATTTTCATAGAAAATTTCGTCGAATTGGATTTTCATAGCAAATTTCTTCAAAACTTGATTTTCATAGAAAATTTCATCAAAATTTGATTTCCATTGAAATTTTGTTGAAGTTTGATTTTCTGTAAAAAGTTTCGACACAATGTAGTTTTTATAGAAAATTTCCTTGAAAATTATTTTAAAACATTTGTAGACGAAATTTAGTTCTTTTGTTTTTAATTTTAATCTCAATATATGTGCATCCACAACCATCTCATTTTTAATTTTTCTCTTTGCCATGGTGAATCTTTTTGGAATGTCGAAGCACTGAGGCAAGCATTTAAGTCATTGACGTTCTAAACCATATGACCACCAATGCAAACATACGACAATTATTTGTTCTTCTGTTTTTTTTCATGGAAAAATTGTTATCAAAAAATAATTTTTTATTAACTTTTATAATTAACACAAAAATTTTGGCCAAGAGCTCTCATGAGGCCCATTGGGAGAATAGCTTTTTCTGGTAACTCAAAGCAAAACATTAATCATTTTGACAAATAACAAAAAATAAATTGGACATAAAATGTAAATAGTCTTCTTCGACAAATTGTATATAGGAGAGGGCACTGTATTTGGGTTCCTCCGGCGGGAAATATATTCCCTCTTCTTCATCTTGAACCTCTAGTATGATGGCAGCATCATCAGTCATATGGACACGCTTATTGTAGTCATCCTCGAGCATTTCGCCAT
The DNA here is from genome assembly GCF_963082655.1 of Stomoxys calcitrans. Lineage (NCBI taxonomy): Eukaryota > Metazoa > Arthropoda > Insecta > Diptera > Muscidae > Stomoxys > Stomoxys calcitrans. The sequence continues at coordinate 147,606,963 of NC_081556.1, read as the reverse complement.
GGCCTGGTCTGCGCATCGGTGGTCTTGGCAATGTCGGTGTGGAAGCTGCTGCTGGCGGTTGTGGTTGTTGTTGTTGTCGTTGTGTTTTGCTACTTGCCCCACCTATGGGACTGATTATGCGAGACATTTCGAACGAACCCGTGGGACCGGGTGTTTTCTGGTGCTGTTGTTGTTGCAAATGTAAACGCCTAACCACATTGACCCTTAAATCCGAAGAAGGTGGCCTACGTTGTACTTCGGGAATTTGTGTGCGTTGTGAGGATGCGGCAGCCCCACTAGTCGAAGGCATATTTGAATCTCTATCGTCACGATCATTATCGGTTTCTTGCATTAACACTTGACCATGCTTACGTCTATGCCAGATTTTATTGTGCTCCCGAAAATCAATCAACACCTTTTTACGCACAAACTCATGATAGGACAACAGCTCACTGCTTATTTCCCTTTTTATCAATTGTTTCTCTCGTGTGGGTAAACAGGGATTTTTCAGAGCCAATAAACTTTGGGAGGCAGCCAATGTGAGTATATGCTCCAAGGCCACCAAACACAATTCCCCATCTAGATTTGATAACAACTCATTGGGTGGGCAGTTGATTGATGACACTGACGCCACCGAAAGGGATTTTGAAAATGGTCTTTGTGAGGTATGGTGTGACTGTGGGGATTTTGTGATATTTGAACTGGGGCTGGAACATGCAGCTCCAGTGCCACGACTTGCTTCTGGTAGTACATTAAGAGGTACCTCATGGAAACCGTAATTTTGCTAGATATAAAAAAGAAAAAATATGTCTGTCAATATATAAACAATTTAAATAAAAGGTATATATGTTCCATTCGCGCATTGAAAAGGGTAGCGTAGTTCGATATCCTCTATCGAGAACAATAAAAAAAACGAAAATCCAAAGATATCGCTTACATCATTTTTGCGTGAAGGGGTCGATGTGTTGAGGATTATAGGTCCGTCCGCTTACTTTTCCAGTAAAAAATTGCCGGTCAAAATTTGCAGGAGAGTAAGCACAACCTTTACTTTCTTTGGCTATTTATTTGAACTCAATAGCTGGTGTTCATTCTCTCATGCTCACCCCCACTCTCTTCAGCTGGCAAATAATGTACGCGAACGACTTCCAGTTACAATTTGTGTAAATTTGCACAAATTTTTGAGTACACGAACACACTTTATGTACCTACATACGTCAAATATGAATGAATGGCTCTCTTATCGGGATGTATTTTCATATGCATTGTACTTTTTACACCCACTACCGAAGGATGGGGGTATATTCATATTTTGTCATTCCGTTTGCAACACATCTAACCTATAAAGTATACCTATGAAGCAACACACCGAACCTAGCAAGTATATGTATTCTTGATCAGCGTAAAAATCTAAGACGATCTAGCCATGTCCGTCCGTCTGTCTGTTGAAATCACTCTACAGTCTTTAAAAATAGATATATTGAGCTGAAACTTTGCACAGATTCTTTTTTTGTTCATAAGTGCGGTTAAGTGCGAAGATGAGCTATATCGGACTATATCTTAATATAGTCCCCATATAGACTTTTTCGCCGATTTAGGGTCTTAGGTCCCTAAAAGCCACATTTATTGTCCGATTTTGCTGAAATTTAAGACAGTGGGTTGTGTCGGGCCCTTCGACATCCTTCTTCAATTTGGCCCAGATCGGTCTAGATTTGGATATAGCTGCCATATAGACCGATCTTTCGAATTAAGGTTTTGGCCCCAAAAAAGGAGCATTTATTGTCCGATGTCGCCAAAATTTGGGACAGTGAGTTAAGTTAGACCCTTCGACAACTTTCTGCAATTTGGCTCAGATCGGTCCAGACTTGGATATAGCAGCCATATAGAACGATCTCTCAATTTAAGGTTTGGACCCATAAAAGGGGCATTTATTGTCCGATTTCGCCGAAATTTGGGACAATAACTTATGTTAGGTCCTTCGACATCCGTGTCGTATATGGTTCAGATCGGCCTATATTTGGATATGGCTGCAAAAAAGACCAATATTTTGTTCTACAAAATTGAACAATGACTTGTACTTGTATTATACCTCTCAATATCCGTGTCGGTCCGAATCGGACCATATTTCGATAAAGCTGCTATGGGGGCATAAATTATCCTTTTTTCACCGAATTATGACGAAAGGTGGTTTACATATATACACGAGATGGTGGGTATCCAAAGTTCGGCCCGGCCGAACTTAACGCCTTTTTACTTGTTTATAGACATGTGGACATGTGTATGCATGTACGCTCGATGAAATAAGAGCAATGCAATTTTGGAATAAATATTAGGTCTGTTTGCGTACTTTTCCGCATTTGCTGGAGAGTAATCAGAGACTTTGCACTCTTTTGTTATTTATTTGAAGTAGACAGCTGATTTTCGTAAAACAGCTGTTCGATACTGCAAATTTCTGATGGGAAAGAAACCTCCAGTAAAATTTTGCAAGTCTCAAAATTTTATTCGCTCTCACGCACTCTAGCGCTCCCCGAACATTTTGTGCAAATTTGCACAAATTTTTGAGAATTCACAAAGAGATGTCGCCCTGCGGCACGACTTTCGGAATCGGCTGTAAAAAGGGGCTCCATATCATTAAACTTAAACTTGACTCGGAAGACACTCATTGGTGAGAAGTGTGCACCCGGTTCGTGGGCAAATTTAAAATTTTTGGATAGTGTGACGTCGTCGACGCTTGCGACCAACCGCGACAGCACCTTCTCAGTATGCCTAAACGCTCTCGTCCTTGATTTTGAAGACTTTAGAGAGATTAATTTAGCGACTCGACCATTTAGTGCACTTCATGATGTAGGGCTATATCGAGGGGAATTAGGGTGTGGGCGATTCGCTCTGGCTGCCTTCTTGGACATAGCGGCTTTTAATATTACTGGAGTCCATACATTCACACTGGTGGAAATGAAGGCCCCCTCTATTTTCTTAAATTGGGTTGACACGATGCTAAAAGTTCGAATTATCAACGCATTACTGGCAAAGGGGTTGATAAAGAAAATTGGGACCAGAGGAATTCCGCAAGGAGGAGACGATGCACTGGATGGTTACGGTGGTTGTACGGCCAATTCTCACCCACCGTTGTCTAGTGTGGCACAAATCTCTGGACAACTGTGTCCTTCGCAGGATGATCGAGAAGGTACAGGGTATCGCGGCGGCGCTAATCTCTGGAATAAGGAGAAGTGACCCAAAAGGGGCGCTGAATGCCCATCTCGATCTTATGCCTTTAAACCGAAATGTTGGGTGTGTGGCAACAAAGATCGTCATGAGGCTGATGGAGTCTGGAACTTGGAATCAGGGAATCTTGGAGGCTTCTGGATGAGTGCAGTGACTTTTAGCCGGTGATCTTTACTATCCTGACGGCACTGAAGACGATGTTGAAGCAGGAGCGGCGGCCCGATCGGACTGTCACGATATACGTGGACAGTCAGGCGGCGCTGATGGCTCTGGCGCCGGACCGCGTAGGGTTGAAATCGGTAAGAAGATACCAAGGGCTTCTTCAAACCATGGGAAAGACTGTCAGGCTCTGCTGGATTCCAGGTCACGAAGGTGTGGCTGGGGACAAAACGGCTGAGGAGCTGGTCAGTAACGGATCGAAGACAGCGCGAATAAGGCGTGGGCTGGTGCTATAGGATGTCAAAGGCCCTGTGACCGAGTAATCATGATTGAGAAAGCATGACTTAGGCTTGCTAATAATGTTGCATGCGGCTTTCTTTTTTTTGATCCCTGCACGCAAACATAACGGAGGCCACCGTAGCACAGCGGTTAGCATGTCCGTCTATGACGCATGTCCGTCTATGACGTTCAAATCCTGGCGAGAAAATCAGAAATAAAATTTTCAGTGGCGGTTATCCCCTCCTAACGCTGGCAACCGTAACGCAGAGTCTAGCATGTCCGCCTATGACACCGAAAGCCTGCGTTCGAACCCTGGCGAGAACATCATGAAATTTTCAGCGGTAGTTATCCCCTCCTAATGCTGGCGATACTTGGAAGGTACTGTACCATTTGGTATGGCAGCCAGCCAGCCACTTCTTGCACTGCGGTACGCCGTTCAGACTCGGCAATAAAAAGGAAGCCCTTATCATTGAACTTAAACTTGAATCGGACAGCACTCATTGATATGTGAGAAGTTTGCCCCTGTTCCAAATTTGCATTTACAATGCTGGCGACATTGTGGTGTATGCCATGTAAAAACTTTTCCCTAAAGGATTATCGCACTGTGGCACGTCGTTCGGACACGCCTATAGCCTTATCATTGAACTTAAAAATGAAATAAAGCACCCCTTGCCGATGAGTGATTCAATCGGATCAATCTATACAACCGGCTGCCATGGGATTGGACAGCACTCACTGATATGTGAGAAACATGGCATTCAGTTAGATGCATTGAATTGACCCGCTGGAGTTTTCACCTACAACCTGCTCTATTGACGTAATGATTGTCTGTTTTGCTGTTTAATCTTTTCTTTGTTACGCTTTTAATCCATTACCATTACTTACCAAGTTTAAGACCTTCGTATAGACACCCACGATGCTGAGAACGGTGCCAAATGTTAGATGTACCGCATTTTCACTTAATTTAGGAGCTCCAAAACATATCTCAAATATGGGTTCCCATTTGAACACTGAAAATTCAGGTTCACAAATCAAATCCACCAAATTGGGACTAAAGGCTTGCAGGCATTTCACACATAATATAATAATTTCGGTTAGACTGAAATGAAAAAAAAGAAATTAACGCTATTGGTAGAATTAAAACTAGCCTTAGGAATGGGATACATTCTTGGTTGTTGTTGTTGTAGCAGTGGCGGCAGCCCTTGCCGATGAATGATTCCATCGGGTCAATCCGGTACTTACAACCGGCTGCCATGGGATTGTGCATTCTTTGTCTTACATGCGATTTTTTAAATAATCATCTTAACTGAGATATAAGAGACAATACCCGGCCCGGGATAACTATGAACACCCCACAGGATAACTATGGGCACCACACAGGCTGGAACTTTGAGCTCCGATCTGTTGTTGTTGTTGTAGCAGTTTGTTGTGTTCTATCTTTCGTCTGCTTGATTCTGTTGAGTGTCAAGACCCAGGAACTCTGCGACTAAGATGGCGTGCGTCCACAGGGATTTGGGTCTGAGTCGAGTCGGTCTGGCTGGGCAGTTAAACAGGTCACGTGAATCGTGCGGTCACTGGTTACAATCGGGACATACATCTTGCACGTCGGCATCAATCCTTGCTCTGTAGGCGTTGAGGCGACTGCATCTGCCGGAACGCAATTGAGACAGAATTACTCTGGTTTGCCGGGAGAGGTCAATTTCTTCAGGTGCAATGGGAGGCGGTCGTTCTCCAAGGACTACATTCACCCGGCAGCCATTTATCGCATCTGCTACCGTGTCTGCATGAATTTTTTCTTGTTATCACGAGAAGCGTAGCTGCGAGCTACCGAGTTCGTCGACAGGTTGCTGATAATGGAATGTTCAAAACAAAGTATCTGCAATTGCAGCCGCGGACAATCATCGGTATCGAGCGGAGAGTTTCTGTGAGAGGCTGGGCGGCACCGGCTCTTGAATATTACTGAGTGCCTTGTTGCTCGATATGTCAAGACGGGTTATTGACGCATTTAAATAGCCCGCGGCAATCGGTCCTTTGGACTGGAATGAGTTTGCTCGCCCACAAGAGCTTGACGGGGGAAAATATGGCCACAACAACAGATTACTGATATCACATCATCAGGTCTGTTCACGTATATTTCCAGTAAAAATTTGCAGGAGAGTAAGAACAGCCTTTACGCTCTTTTGGTATTTAATTGAACAGATGATTTTCAACATCTGTTAAATACCGCAAATTTCTGTTTAGAAATTCCAGTAAAAATTTGCAAGCTCTCAGTTACCATAATCTTAAAATTTTGCTCGCTCTCACGCATTCTCCCGCTCTCTTCTGCCGGCAAATAAAGTACACGAACGACTTCCAGTAAAGATTTGTGGAACACACTTGTTGACAGACCATTCCTTGGATGGCGAGACCAGTCTTAAATGCCATTCATAAAAGCCATCCGTTTGGACGGCCTAAAGTTTCCGGCCCGGGATAACAATGTGCACCACACAGGTTGAAATTTTATGCTCCGAGCTGTATGGTGTTGATCGTTATCACGGCAGGTTTAGCTGAGAAGCAGCAACTGCAGTTGCGGACAGTGAGGGGTATCGAGCGGGATTCTCAGTGTGAAAATCCGGTCGGCACCATCTCTTGCTTGAATACTGAGTGAATATGATACTCGACATAACAAGGCGAGTTATTCGCTTCTTAAAATAACCAATGGACACCAACACTACACTTTACCGCAGCTGACCCATGTGAGCTTGACGAGGAACGCTAACCCCACATGCAAATATGTGGTTACTATAACAACAACTACAACGGCTTAAAATGTTTTAACATTTTTGGATTGTGTTACACTTACTCATTGAAAGCTGTAATGGCCTCATCCACCAAGCCAGCACTCTCAGAATCCCTTATAATCTCCAATTGTGAGCGACGTCCGGCTATAAGAATTTTCAAATTCTTGGGTTGATGGAACATTGCTATGGCATGGCTCAAGAGTATTTGTACGGAACGCTATTAGGCAAAGCAAAGATGAACAAAACTGTCCTTACAACCCAAAGAGAAAATCAAAACTTACCATCAAGTTGAACAAAGACTGTGAATGCTCCAAACGCCATTGTTTCTCAAACATCACCAGACTTGACAGTAGGGTAGCACAACTTTTGATAAGACGCATAGCCGAAGGCTCCAGCGACTGTTTACTCAACAACAATGAATCGACCAGATATTCCTCATGTATGCCCACAAACTGCAAAGTTTCCTTGAGAAAATGATAGGTGTGCTTTTGAAAAAGTATGTTGACCAATTCAATGCCTCTAGCATAAATAGGCCACCATTTTTGTACAGTCCAGTCGGTATCCTTGGGTTGCAGTGAGTAGTTTACCTCCAACAGCTCTTTGGGGGGCAATAATTTTAACCACAAATAATCTCCCACATCACAGTGTAAAAACTCTGCCGAACAGTTGCCTTTGGCAAAGACAATCAAAACATCCAGTAACTCCACAGACAACTGTTGTTTGCTATGCAATTGCATAATGGCTCCCGTACAACTTAAGAGCCTCTGAAATACTTTGTTCGTTATAAAGGGCAAATCCCAATTGCCAAAGCCATCATTGTGAAAAATGGCTGCTACAGTCTTAAGTAGATTCAAACACAGTATCAGAGAATTCGAAGAAACATTTTTCACCTCCTCATTGGCCTTTTTACACTGGGCCTCCACACGTACACAATTCTCCAGATTGTTTAATTCCGAGCATATGATGCTGACCACCGAGTGCAGAAACATCATGGAGAGCGAAGAATCTTCGGTCAATTCCTCGGACAACAAATCGGCACATTTGATGGCCAATGATAGGCAGGCCTCTTTCGCCCGTACATGCAAATCCGTATAGCAGGAAGCCACTTTGGCCAACAGGCTATTCAACTGCTTCAACGTATGCCTATGCTGCTCGGTGGAGTCGGTGTAGGCATGTTTGAAACTCAAAATAATAAACAAATACAGTTCGGATAAAATGATCAAAGGTCGCAGATCTTCCACAAAGTCAGCACGCTCCACCAAGATGTTTAAACATTTTTGGGCCAACACTTTGAACTGTTTGCGCGGTATTTCGGTGAAGCTGGGCTGTTTCTTCAACAATATCAAAATGAAACTTTTAAAAGCTTGCAATCTGCACAGCCACTCGGGCATTTCTTCGGGATTGAATTCGTGAGGCTTATCGACTGCTGTTTTGGGTAAATCAAAGACAAAATCAATCCACTTTTCAAAATATTTCTCTTCGAAAAGTTTGGCCACCACCTTTTTTAGGCCACTATTGGGCTTATGGTGGTTGGCGAATATTTCCAAACCCATTATGTTCAATAGCTGTGTATAGGCTTTGACATTCTTTTTGTATTCCCCAAACAAGGGCTGGCACAGTTTGTCCCAAAAATCGGATTTTTGTACCAGAGCATCGACCAGCAGCTGCATGTTTTGCTTCCATAACATGTGATATAAATTCATGACTTTGCTGGGCAGCATTTGCTCCACTATTTGGGGATCCTTGCTAACGGCATCCAAGTAGTCTTCCATAAAGGTGACAATGCTATCGGATATTTGGGTGTCATTTTCTTTGCCAAAAATTCGCTTTTCCTTGTTGTAGTTCACCTTGAAGAAGGCTTCCGTTACGCCTGGTTGTTTTTCAATGCATGATTCCACCAATTCTAATATGGCAATTTTTATGGAATCACTTTCCAGCTCATCGGGCAACTTTTGTAAAAATGTCATGCGTATCTGATCGGGTTCCATGTCCAGACAAGCCAACAAAGACATATTGAATTCCAAGGAAATTCTTTTGAGTAGACGGCAAGAGAGTATGGGCAACCATCTGTCAAATATATTGCTCATATAACGAGTCACCACTGGTATAATGCGCAGAGTATCCCTCTGCTTGGGTTGTGTGTAAATCATAGCCTCCAGTGAGGATAATTCTGAAGACTCAAAGATGGTACTTTTCAGCTTCAGAACTTGCATGAGAATACGCATCGAAAGCCTTACCAATAAAACAAGGCCATGGGTTTGTTGCAACATCCAATTCGATTCCATTTCCATGCAATGCTGCAAATAGGCATTGCCCAAAGCCACAAAACGCAACAGAATCATGCCATTCTCCATGTTAAGCATTGAATAGACGCAAATGTCACGCAACAATATCTGCGCTTTGGGCACCTTGGTATCCTTTTCCTGGGTGGTGAACTCATCCAAAATGTCACATATGAAGCCCATTATCTCGGCGTATATGGTATACTTCTCCAGTTGAGACTTGAAACGCCACACATGCAAATGGGGAAAGACATCGCGCAATAAAAATATCAAACCCGGTATCTCCACTTGAAAATATTTGCGTCTTTGCAATTTGGTATAGGTTCTAAGAAACCCCAGATACGCTTGCAGGAACTCAAAGCTTTCTCTCTTCTTTTCGACATCCACCAAATAGAAACCCACCAGCAAAGAATCAAAACAAGCACCATGGGCATATTTCTTATAGTCACCCAACGAGTCATTGCTAATGACAGGCAAAATGGATAAATTAATAACTCTGATGAAAATTTCGGCATCGGCCAAGGGCAGCAAAGCGGTGCATACATTCAAACAATTGGCCATGAGTTGAACAGGGGGTTTTTGAACAGCTTTAAATTTGTTCAACAAATCAATGCACATTTCTGTTGGATGAACCATTTCCACGCTAATGCCCTGCAATGACTTGGTTTTCTTCAGGGCAGCATTCAAATATTTGAGGCCCTCATTGACTCTACGAACACGTTCACTATTCTCGTAGTCGCCATGGTAGTGCATGGTTTCTGTCAACAAAGAATTGATTTCATGATGCAACACATCAAAATAATTAACCTGCACTCGAAAGTGTACACAACAGCCTTCTCTGCGCTCCAGAACGGTGGCCAAAGTGCCTTCGGGAATGTAGAAATCTATGCGTGGAAATGGTTTGACCACATGACTTAAAACATACTCATCGCCACCCAAGGATTTCAATTGGAATTTGTTTTCATCATGCAGATCGGTGAGTATGGGTAGGGCTTCCAGGTTTTGTTTGACCTGAAAAACAAAATTGAGTACTATTTCTCATGCAAGTTGAAAGTAAGATATTTTCTTACATAACTTCCCATTCCTGCTTTGGTTAAGGCTGCCGCAATCATGGATAAATGGGCAAAGTCTAAAGGAAACATTTCCAGTAGACTGTCGTATAAGGAACGCACACCACCCTCTGTAGGAGAACAAAATGTTTAGCAATATAATGATTGGATTTTTGTGTTTTTTTTTTTTTTTCTTACCTTCATGGCTGCAAAATTCCTTAGCTAATGTAGGCCAACTAAGCAACTCACACAAAAGTTCATATATATGCGGATGTTGGCCACAAGAACCATCACCATCGAAATAGTCACACAGATATGTCAACAATGTGTATATGGTCTTTCGCACTATTCTTGATACCATGGAATCATCCTGTATTAAAAATCAAAAAGTTATTTTATGGAGAAAAACACTCGTCACAGTAGTAAGCCCCGACTTACAAGGCTTACGTATTGTTAGTTAGAAACCTCGCAATTCAATTTCTTTTAAAATATAGTCCAACTTACTTTAAACATTTGATTTGATATCAAATCATGCATGAATTTAAAACAGTTCAAATCCACTGCTCTTTTGCCCATTTTTCGACAACGCAAAAGCTGCTCTTCATTTTCTGCTGCATCTGTATACTGGATTTGTAGTAGCATCCATGTCAGCAACATGGGACCATTCTCCGGATGATGACACATGCTTGTAACGTCCTTATCTAAGGCTTTAGAAATTTCCTTTGCCAATTCTTTGGATGATTGATCCATTTTCAAATCCAAACATTTAAGAAAAATTGCCAATTCCACATAGGCCAAACGCATAAGTAACTCAGAGTGTAAACCATTGGCTGAACTCAAATAGGTCTGCTGCCTGCCAAAGGAATGCTGTTTAAAGCAATTGAACAGGGATTTTATTTCGCCAATACTAAAATGCTTGTGATCGCACAAAAGTAAAATTATATGCGATACTTCGATTATTTCACGAGCATTGCGTTCTGACCAATTAATTAATTTTGCTTGATAGTTGAAAAACTCTCGGTTGGTTAATTTCTGTGGAGGCACTTCATTGACCAAATGCTCCAATTGTTTGATATAGGACTCTCTTAATTTGTCCATGCCTATTTTATTCACGATTTCCTTGTATTCATTGTGATATGGATGATTGGGAACTCTATAGAATATTAGCAAATTCTTGACTATTTTCAAAACAATCATGCGTTCTAGGGTATAGTAGCCCCAAATATCATCCAATAATTGGGTCATATTGTTTTCCGTTGAGATGAGATTGGTTAGTGAACTGGCAGAGCCACGATATTCATTGGCCAAATAAAAACATAGAATTTCCCAGCACTGTACAGATTCCAGATCCTGGGAGGCGAAAAGAAAAATTGATTAATGGGGCGTCATAAATTGCAATTAACTCGTACTCACCAGCAATTCTTGCAGTCTGAGAGTAAATGGCAAAAGCTTCTCCTGTTTCTTTTCAGCCAGCAATTTTTCCAAATTGGTTTTTGAATCATTGAACGTTTTAAACTGCAGCAGACCATCACGCAATTCTTGACGAACATTTGTAAGCTCTTCTAGCACTGTATTCTCAGGTGTCTCATAGTGTATGCCAGAAACCAATTGCCACAAACGTTTCCAGTCGGTTCTGCAAAATAACATGCAAAGAAATTTTGGTGTTTGTAAGCAACGAACATAATAAACACAATCTTTGGTAATTCAAGCCAAACCGGAATATGTTATGTGCGGAATATATACGAGATTCCTCAATTTCCTAATCCACAGCTAAACGTAGTCCCTAAACAACAGCGTCAAATTTTTGGCATTTGACGATAAACTAAAACAGAGAGACTTTTCACATAATAATGAATGCTATTTATGATCAATGAGGGACCTCTTGCATTAGTGTAGGTTAAAACAACGCTAAATTGAGGCGTTCATCGTCAGAGGCCTAAATATTAGCCTCTGAAGCTGTTTGGGGGCAAACTTTATGCAAGAAACCTACATAGGAACATGGACAACAATCTGCTGGTACGAGACAGCTGATGGATTAAAGGTTAAAGAATTCAAGAAAAATGATTCTAGGATTCACTTATCTTAAGACCAGCTGTTATGCAAAGTACAAACAGAACAATTTATTGCATTGAGAATAACTACATCTAATTCATCACGGCCCGGAACAACTATGAGCATTTCATAGAATAAATCTTTGAGATACGATTTGTGTGATGTTTAACGTTATCATGGAAACCTCAGAAGAAGGTGCGTACACGGTTTACGGAGTAGCTGAAATTACAGTCGCAGACAATCAGCGGTCTCAAGTGGAGAGTCTCAAAGAGAAGCCAGCCGACATTGGCTCTTATTTAGATACTGAGTGCCTCTGCCTCGGTGCAGAGTTTACGGAGTAGCTGAAATTACAGTCGCAGACAATCAGCGGTCTCAAGTGGAGAGTCTCAAAGAGAAGCCAGCCGACATTGGCTCTTATTTAGATACTGAGTGCCTCTGATACTCGATATGAGAAGAAGAAAAATTATCGCATTTAAATATCGCAAGGCTATCACGTTTTTGCAGCGATCGGTCCCATGGGGCGAAACGACCTTGTTCGTCTAGGAGGATTGCTAACTCCACATGCAGATATGTGGACACTCAATCAGATCGAAAACTCATACCAACAAATTGAACGTCCATTTATTGGAAAAATTTTATGCTGTTGATGTAGTGTGATCCAGGAACGAAATGTGGTGGAGATCTTTGGAAGTGAAGTGAACCGGATTGTTGCGGTGCATAAAATCGTTCGCTTTGAGAATGATAAAAAATGTTGCTGCTGTTGTAGCAAAATGTTGTACACTGAGGCAGGCCTTGCGGATGAAGGACTCCTTCGGGTGCATAGCAAAACTTTGGCAGGAATAATTGAATGATTTAAGTCATTCCTGGTATTTATTTTTGTTTTTTTCAACATGTTTTTCGGCAAAGCCTCGTTCCGTCAGATTTTTACTTTTCAAATTTTATATCCTTCGCAAACTAAAGACGATTAGATTCTCCGATGTAGATTTACACTTACATTACATTTTTTGCTGAATTTGCCATAATTTAATTGCTTAAAAACCAGGATTTTCCAAGCTCCAAAAAAGCCGCCACTACCACTAACCAATGCTGCTCTTTTTGGCATAAACAAAATCAGCTGTGAATCGCCGCCTCTCGCTAATTAGAGAAACGTAACGTAACGTAGGCATCGAGTTAAGCAAGAAGAAGAAGACAAGCATAATAGGAAGTGTTCACCAATGAAGGGTATATCACTTGCCCAGCTAATGGAATTTTCTAATATCAGAGCTGTATCCAAATCCCACTAGAATGTTGACGTATGATTTGTTTGGATTTTAAAATTTTTTCTCATTTTTATTGTTTTTATTTATAACTTTCACTTTATTTATTTCATTTTTATTAATCAACCAACGACCTTCTGGGCAACACCCTAATAGGATTAAAAAAATTAATCACATTTTAATCCACTCACAGATACTTATCAACTTAAAACCTAACGAATTATTTTTAAAACTGAAGGAAACAATTTAAATGAAAAATAAGTTATAGAATGTAAAAATTTCCAGCAACAAAAAATTAAAATTTCTTAAAAGTTTAAATTTAAATTTAAATTTTGTTAAACAGCTCGCGCTGGCAAAGCTCTAAATCTTTTTAAATTGTGGCTGTTACACATGGTAATGCAAATAAAAACTAGAAAGTCAATTAGGATGTGTCCAGAAATTTGACAGCATAATGGAACTTTGCGGCGCCATGCCCACGGGGTTGTATCATTGATTTCGTTGTTGTTGGGAAAGTGACTTCACTTTCTTAATTCAACCATGATGATGGGCTAGACAAATTTGTCCAAAGTAAAGTCATTAACCCGGCTGATGGAATTTTCGAATTTCGGAGTTGATTTTTTTTTTTTCTTTTTTCACATTTTCGTTGTTACCATTTAACGTTGAACGTTGTTGTTGGGCTTGTGACTTTACCTTCTTAATTCTACCAAGATAATGGGTGGTTAACACGAAAAGGCAATCGACGATTTCTGTTTATTCAAAATCTAACAAATTCCCATTTCCCATAAGTTTTTGTGCGTATATTGTGTTCTTGTGCATCTTTTTATATTTTAAAATGTCGAAGAAATGTGTTATGGGTTGCCTGGGCTTTAAACATTTATATGTTTATCCTCATGGCGAATGTCGGCAAAGGGAACAAAAAGAATGGTGCTCCATTCTGGGAATAAGAATGGACTCCATTAATTCCAACACAAGAATTTGTGAATTTCACTTCAATCCCGACTGTATTGGAAAAATGAGGCTGAAAATGGGTGCCAAGCCAGGTAAGTTCGAAGTATAGCTATAAATGGATATAACCGGCATAGACACCAGTCCCCTTATATATTCTCTTGATTCCAATGATGGATAAATATCTGTTTCGGTGCTGAAGTGATGCAAAGATTAGCCGATTAACCATCGTTCTTCAATTTAATTCTTTGAATATTTTTCTTCTTTTGTTATTGTAAAAACATATTTGTATTTGGAGGTAACCTTCCTCGTAGAGCGCCATAGGTGCACAAGAACGTTAATATCATTGGTTATTTCAAGACGACAAAAACCCATCTTGTCGTATAGAGTATCATAGGCACTCAGTATTTAAGCAAGAGCCGGTGCCATCCGCCCTCTATCAGAGTCAATCTACTCGATGCCGCTAGTTGCAGTTACTCACAAATCGGAGCTGAAGCTTTAAGCCCGTGCTCAAAGTTATAAGAAGGAGATTAATGCCGGGCCACAGCTCAGAAGACTCATGTCCGCCTTTAAGACTTAACAAAGGTTTGAAACCAAAACATCAGAAAAGTTTTTTCCAGCGGTTATTATGCCTAGAGCTGACAACATTTCTGAATCCTTGGGTTTGCAAAACGTTTCACATAATAAATGCCGCTCTTCTGAAATAAGAATCGGACAGAACTCATTGATATGTGGGAAAATATAAATTTTGCATTTACCAGGTTGGCCTAATATGGTCCATCTCTAACCGACTGGCAGTGTGGTTTACAAAAACACAAACAAAAACGTATTCTACATACACGCAATGTCCTAAGCTTAGTTCTAGGTATCAATAAGAACGATCACCTTCTCGTCTAGAGGTGTGTATATTGGTATTTTCAGTGGGGTGATAAGTTTTTATTGGGCCAATGATTTTGGAAACAAATGCTGATGTCACTGATATACGACCGCTGCGAATGTAAATGGAACAAATCAGTGCATAGCTCCCATATAAACCGATCTCCCGATTTGATTTCTTTAACTCCTAAAGGGAGTAGCTTTTATCCGATTTGGCTGAAGCTTTATATTATGGCTTCTGTTATGACTTCTTATGTTTAAAAACTAATACAGATTTGGTTCTCAAGCCCTTACAGGACGCAATTTTAGTCTGATTTTGTTGTTGTTGTTGAAACCACATGTCTATATGTGACGATCCTCGTCTAACTCCTATAGGTGAGCAAGATCGTTCCGGTGGAAAGAACCGATCGCCGCGGGAACATGACGGCCATTGGTTATTTAAAGGCACCAATAACTCTCCTTGTAATATTGAGCATCATAGGCACTCAGTATTTATGAAAGAGCCGTTGTCGCCCGGCCTCTCACTGAGACTCTCCGCTTGAGACCGCTGATTGTCCGCGACTGCAATTGCAGCTACTCCTTTTGGAGCATTCCACTAACTGCAAGCTTCTGTGATAACAATGAACACCACACATATCAAAGTTCCAGCTTGTGTGGTGCTCCTATTATTCCGTGCCGGGTTTTTGTTAAGATTTGGTGTGCTGGGTTGTGTTGTTTTATCCATCACCATCGTAAGGAGGATATACTAATCTATTTATTCCATTTATAACACCTCCAAATATTGATTTTAGACCCTATAAAATATATATATTCTTGATGTTTTTGACTGATATTTTTAACGCCCATACAAACCGATCCCTTCATTTAATTTCTTGAGTCCCTAGATGCCTCAGTTTTCCCGCGATTATGTTGAAATTTAGTACAAGGATTTGTGAGTATGATCCAAATCCGTCTATAAATTTACATAGCCCCCACATGTAAACCGTTTCCTGGATTTGATTTCTTGAGCCCCTAAAAGCCTCAATTTTTACCTAATATGTGTGAAATTGCCCTCCAAAACTCACGTCAAATCCGACCAGATAGAGTCATAAATATTCATAATCCACAAATAATCCGAATTTGACTTCTTGAGCTCCTAGAAGCCTTAGTTTTTACCCAATTTGGCTAAAATTTGTTACGTGAAGTACTCTTGTTGTCTCCAATGCTCACAAAGAAATCTACCCCGATAGGTTCATAAAATGGTACAATTAAGAGGTAACGTCATTAGCACAACAACAAAAATCTACTTACCTTGAGTGGCAAATGCCGTAAATTCAAATGTCAAAGTCGTTTTAGAAATAAACCTTTTTACGACCTATCTTCAAATGTGTTTAATGTTTGTATTTTCATCATTATAACACTGTTTTGTGGCTTATGGGTGAAAAAAATCGCAGCTGTGTTTGCCAGCCTTTGGCATTTCGATCTACTGCAAAATGAAAACAAAAAAAAATATACTCAGCTGTTCGCATGACCTCCCTTATAAGTGCATCCTGTACGACCTCACCTTATAAGTGCATCCTGGGTTCATAAGTAGATATAGGCCCCTTAAAGCCGAAACTCCGATAGGACTCCTTGAGATCATAAACCGATTTAATTGTTACAAAATAATTCAAATACAAAGTGAGTTAATAAGAGCACATTTTTAACAGAATCCATGGTGGTTAGGTACCCAATATTCGTCCCAGCCGAAGTTATGTAGCCAGCTTTTACTTATGATTCTTTAGTTCTTCTTTTTGGTACTTAAAGTTCCACATATGCTGGAACTTTAAGTACCAATCTATGTGATATTCTTTGTGATCGCGGGGAACTGATCTGGTAGATAACGGGCGCGTGCACAGGTTGCAACTGCAGCTGCGGAAAGTAAATTATGTGCTGTATTGTTAAATAACCTCCATTTACAGTATGTCCACCCACGATGCTGAAATACAGAGTCGAATCCTGGCGAAGACTTCAGAAAATTGTTCAGAGCTGATTATTCCCTTCAAATAGCTGGCGACATTTGTATGGTATATATAAAAACTTAAAGAGGCGTCGCACAGTGAGATAGAAGCAAAAAAAAAACGTAAAAAATTTGCCATTTAAGAACGGATAGAAATAACTCTATGAAAATTGAAATGGTTAGAACTGAACTGTTATTAAGATCATGTGCAAATTTTCTAAGGCCTAGTGTTCAATGTCCATTTGAGGTTTACAATCTCTATTGTTTTTTTTAGCAAATTTTCTGTGGAGGCTACAAAATTTTGCTTGGTGTAAAATATATTTGCATGGGTTTAGGGGACATATGGAGTAAATGGTGCAAATGGGGAAATTGAAAAGATATGTCAACATAAACGGCTGTTATATGTACTTCAAAATAGCCAAGTTTTTATTCAAAAATTGGAAAAGCGCCTCGAATTTTTAAAACGCAAAGCCCAGTTTCCCCATTTTGACCAATTTTTTTTTTACTCCATATATCCCCTAAGCCCATGCAAAAAATCGTTTGCAACAACAATAATTTTGGCCTCCACAGAAAATTTATTAAATAGTAGAGATATTGTAGATCTATAGCGGAATGTTTAGCAGGGACTTTAGAGCACTTTCGAGCAAAAGAAGAATTTTGGAAAACGACCAGCAAATGAAGATTTAGCAGCCCGAACAATTGTTCGAAATACCGAGGATACCAATTCTTGGAACCTGCCAAAAGGCGCTTGGAGGCCACCGTAGCTCAGAGGTTAGCATGTCCGCTTATGTCGCTGAATGCCTGGGTTCGAATCCTGGTGGGACCATCAGAAAAAATGTTCTGCGGTGATTTTCCTCTCCTAGTACCGGCAACATTTGTTAGGTACTATGACATGTAAAACTTCTCTGCAAAGAGGTGTCGCACTGCGGCACGCCGTTCGGACTCAGCCCCTTATAATTGAGCTTAAAATTGAATCGGACTGCACTCATTGATATGCGAGAATGTTACCGCTGTTCCTTAGTGGAATGTTCATGGGCAAAATTTGCATTTGCAATAGGCGCTTGTACCACCTAGAACATTGAAATTTTAACATTAAGCATTCTAAACTTCTAAGAGATCTCCATCCGTTCTCAAATGGCGTATTTTTAACTAGTTTTTTCGATCCATTCTACTGTGCGTCACCATGTATTCCATTTGCAGTTAAAACAAATTTGGCACCTAAATTGTTTGTTGTCAAAGTTAACAGTTTGTATGATTGCCTTTTTTACATTACAGCTGTGGCTGATAACTCTCCAAAGCCTTATATCTCCACTCAACATTAGAATAAAAATCATATGTTTGGGCTTCCATTTGCGAAGGCTTCAATAAGGGTGGTTTCAATGTTTTGTTTTGCATTTGCTACTGTGTCCTATATTTTTTTTCCAGCTAGACAGAGTTTATTTTCTCAGATGCTGAGAACATTACAGCAGGTATGTATGGATGTGAGTGAGTGCGTTGATATGTACATCTAGTGAGCAGAGCGAGCGATGCTTTTAACGCGCAGACACTTTCTAACTAGAAACTAGAACACATCCTTTCAGCCTCTCATCCTTAGGCACGTTTTGTCTTAATGTCAGATCTAAGAGTACATATCATGTAATATACACGAAATCTGTTCCAAAACATTTCTCTCGCTAAATATAGGAGGTGGTTAATAGATGCTGCTGCTGCTGCTTTTTGGCTGACTGCAGTCAAAACTTCAATATTAGTTAGAAAAATAGTCTGTGCTGAGACGGCGGTAACAAGAGATCTCTTAAGATTTAACTCCAAGAAAAATATGCAATAAATTTATAAAAAAAATCACAAACTCTAATTGTAAACCCAAAGTACAGTGAGAAACCAATAAATTTGTGCTATGGCCGGAATGGAATGTGATAGTAAGTCCGAAAGAAAATCTCAAGTTATGAATGGAGATAAACGCACCGATGTATAGTAGTCATATTTCTGAACAATTTTTTCCTAGTGATTCCTTATGTTGTATGGTGGGCTTTTGTGTATACCACCTTGCATTAAAAAAAAGATTATCACACTGAGTTCTGTGTCCTGTGCCGTTGATTGATTTTATCCTTGAGAGTGAGTGGGCTGCAAGCATTTGCCATATACTATATACGTGCCAACGTGTGTGTGTTGTACAAATTTAGTAGGATGCTGAATGCTAATGTTAAGAATACATTTAGTTACTGTGCCTCATACCCACCTCTTGTGTTTACATTTAACATCCATAGTGTGTGGTGATTATCAAACCAATGCGATATGAGGTGAAATGAGTACTGTTATGGCGAAACGTTTCAACATTTATGTTAGCATAGTAAAAATTTCTGTTAATGTCATTACAGCGGGAGTTAACATAACTTGGAGTAAAAACGTTAGATTTAAAATAGTAGAGTTCAATTGTCTATGCTTGCATAGATTGATAAGCAAATATAATACTTTGTAGATAAAATGGGGCAAATTACTTTGAAAATGTTAATACTTTTAAATATATAACATTCAGCTGAATTAAATTTTGATACCATTACTTGAAATTTAGGGTACATTAACATTACATTTAACAACTCTATGATGATGAGGGTATATTAGCAAGAAAACGAAGTCTTGAGAACATTTTAAAATTTTCTTTTATTCTTTTAGATTATTATCAAATAAGCGATGACGATTTGGATGACTGTGAAGATTTGCCCGATGACTGTCTGCTGGAGGAAACCGATGGCCCCATCTCATCACATCAAGCTGCTAATAGTACTCACACTAGAGGCCCCTATGAAAGAGCATGGACCACAGAGGCAACACGAGCCCTTATACACATACGAGGTCCAATGGAACATCGTTTCACCGAAGGTAGACAAAAACGCACCGCCCTATGGCTGCACTGTACACGTCAATTGCAAAAAATGGGTTTCCGATATAGTGCGGGCAAAGTCCAAAAGAAATGGCACAATATCCTCATCACCTACAATAAGAACTTGAGTAAAAAATACACATCTGGCTATGTGCATTGGGAGTTCTTTGAGGAAATGTTTAAATATTTGCAAGGAAAGAAGGCGGACTTTGCCGAGCACAGCAGTAGCGGTAAGCGACACAACCAGCAGCGTCCAGCTAATGCGGAAGGGGATAATAGTGCATCACCTTATCTTAATGCCAATTCTTCGGAACCACCCATGATACAACCCCATGTTGAGATCGATTCAAAGTCCAATGATGATTTCGATGAGGAGGACAGCACTACTTTGTCGGATTTGAAAAAACCCAAAGTAGAGGTGAAGGATGAGGAGGAGCCGCAAGAAATATATCCTTTAGAAATAGCGGATTCTAATAGTTTTTTGCGTGCCAATGCAAAATTGGAACAACCAGACAAGGAGGCAAATCAGCAACGAGAACAGCAATTTGCTTTAAGCGAAATTGGTAGGAGTGGTAATGGTGTTGGTGGTGGTAGTGGGGCTGGCGTTAGCATGGATTCCTCTTCTGCTTCCTGGTGGCAAAATTACTTCGAACGCAAACTACAAGTGGAACGCGATAAAATTGATTTGCAAAAGGAAATGCATCGCGAGCTGATGCAATTCAATAAAATGTCCCTGCTGCAGCAAGAGAAAATCGAACGTATCAAAATCGAGGCCATCAACAATTTGACAAGTACCCTACAAAAACTAGTCGAAGTTAAATATAAGAAACTCTAAAATTTACTAAGTACAATGGAACAGTACTTAAAAATAAAAACCGAAACTCTTTAAAAGATATTTGAACAAAATTCAAAATTGTTAATAGTCTCGTATACATAAGACCTTATAAAATGTTCGTTTGTCGAACGTATGCTATCTCCAAGATGTATATCAGCTGAGATTGTAAACCACATAAACCGCAATCCCATGGCAGCTGGCTGTAAATACCAGATTGACCCCATGGAGTCCGCATCGGCAAGGGCTGCCGCCTCAGTGTATAACACACTGCTACAACAAGAACAACCATATTAAACTCTCTTTCTTAGTGGATTTGGTTAAATTTTGCGCACGATTTTTATACCCACCACCACCGTTTGTAACACCTCGAAATTTTCTTTTTAGAGGTTACTTTATAGTTTTTAGAGCGCACAACAAGCCGATTACTGGCTTAGGTGTATGTCCATAGTGGCATGGGGCGGATTAATCTGCACTTTCTTTTCAACCTAACCTAACACCTCGAAATATTGATCTAAGACCACATAAAGTGCATATATTCTTGATCGTCTCGACGTTTAGAGTTGATCTGACTATGTCCGTCCGTCTGTCGAAATCACGATAGCGGTCGAGCGCGTAAAGCTAGCCGCTTAAAATTTTGCACAGATATTGATGTAGGTCATTGGGGATTGCAAATGGGCTATATCGGTACAGATTTGGATATGGCTCGTATATAGACCGATCTCCCGATTTGACTTCTTAAGCCAATGGAAGCCGCAATTTTTGTTCGATTTGGAAAAAGTTTTGCACATATTGTTCCGTTATGAATTCCAACAACTGTGTCTAGTACAGTCCAAATCGATCTGTAACCTGTTATAGCTCCCATATAAACCGATCTGCCGATTTGACTTCTTGGGCCAATGGAAGTCGCAATTTTTGTCCGATTTGGCTGAAATTTTGCATGTAGTGTTCCGGTATGACTTTCAACAACTGTGTCCAGTACATTCCAAATTGGTCTGTAACCTGATATAGCTCTTATATAAACCGATTTTGCGATTTGACTTCATGAGCCAATGGAAGCCTCAATTTTTGTCTGATTTCGATAACATTTTATAGATAGTGTTCCTTTGTGACTTCCAATAACTGTGCCAGGTACGGTTCACATCAGTCTATAACGCAGAAGCCGCAATTGCGGAAGCTGCAATTTTTGTTGTTATTGTTGTGTTCTATCTTTCGTCTGCTTGATTCTGTTGAGTGTCAAGACCCAGGAACTCTGCAACTAAGATGTGCTGCGTCCACAGGGATCTTGTTCTGAGTCGAGTTAGTCTGGCTGGGAAGTTAAACAGGTGACGTGTATCGTGCGCTCCCTGGTCACAATCGGGACATACATCTTGCACGTCAGCATCAATCCTTGTTCTGTCGGAGTTGAAGCGGTTGCATCTGCCGGAACGTAATTGAGCCAGAACTACTCTGTTTTGCCGGAGGAGGTAAATTTCTTCAGGTGCAATGGGAGGCGGTCGTTCTGCATCTGCTACAATGTCTGCATGAATGTTGTCTAGACCTGCTTGATATGCTCTAGAGGTTCTCTCTTGTAACGCTGAACCTCACGCTCTAGATCACGTAGATCTACCTTAAGGCTTCTGGGCGGTGGATATCTATCCACAAGATGATGATTTGGATGGTCTCTGCGATAACAGCCCAAAAGGTATTGCTTAGACAGCATGTAGTTATGCCTTCGCACTGGTAGAATCTTTGTCTCCTGATGGAGGTGGTCCACATGAGAACTGAGGAGACAGTCCGTCGCAGTTCAAAGGGCGGCATTTTGACGGATCCGAATATTATCCCACTGCGTGTCACAAAGCTGACGAGACCACACTGGCGCTGCATAGCTTACCACAGACCGGCCAATTGCTTTGTACGTGGTCGGTCTGTGGTAAGTTATGCAGCGCCAATGTGGTCTCGTCAGCTTTGTGACACGCAGTGGAATAGTATTCAGATCTGTCGCAATGCCGTCCTCCGAACTGCGACGGGTTGTCTCCTCAGTTCTCATGTGGACCACCTCCATAAGGAGTTATACAATTTGAGTCTTCTAAGGTTTCAAAGAATCAAATCAAAGAATTAGTTTGTATCAAGTGTTATATCTATATATGCACCTCTTTGAACCTTTTTCTGTCATACTAGACAAAAAATTAAAGCTTCTAAGAGTTTATGAAGTCTATTTATGGGAACGCTTTGAATCAGGGCTTTAACTACTTATTCAAATTATATGTGTCATTGCTGCTGCTGTTGTTGTTGTTGTAACCACATCCACATCCACATGTTGTGGCGATCCTTGCCAAGCTTTTATAGGCGAGCAAGCTTGCTCCGGTCCATACGACCGATCGCCATGGGAAAATGATGGCCATTGGTTATTTAAAGGCGCCAATATCTCGCCTTGTCGTATCGAGCATCATAGGCACTCAGTATTTAAGCAAGAGTCCGTTCTCTGACTGAGACTCTCCACTCAAAACCGCTGAATGTCCGCGACTGCAGTTGCAGCTACTCCATATGGAACATTCCACTATCCGCAACCTGTGGACGCGCCCGGTAGCTCTCAGCTAAGCTTCTCATGACAAAAAAAAAACCACACAGATTGGGGCCCAAAGTTCCAGTCTGTGTGATGCTCGAGTTATACCTTGCCGTATTTGGTGTAGGTGTTGAGGGTATTTCACTTACCAAATGTTAGCCTAATCGGTGAAAAGTTGAGGTTTTGGTATCTCAAGAAGTCAGTCTATACACCTTTCTATAGACCTATTTAGTGTGGTGTTTAAGTTTACTTCACATACCAATAGGTGTCGCTTCCTGTTAAGTTTTGGTAAAAATGAAATGTGAAAGATTTTTCGCTGAAACCCCATACCTTGATAAGTCAATCTTTCACTTTAAATTAAAAATCAATTATTATTAATCTCTTCAAAAACAGAGTCCAATTTTAATATCTACTAAAAATTGATTACATCTCAAACTGACCAATCGATTTCCATTATGGTGGTAATTCCCGCCTGTTTCGTTTGCATCAACTTATAATTCAAAATCCACAAGTCGGTGGTAAACAAAAAAGCCTCGCCTTCCTTCAATTGAATGTTGATGACTGGACACAGCTCCTCACATGCAGTCTTGGGTATCAATCTTAAATTGTTGGAGCCAGACAGTTGTTGGACGATGATTAGGCCTTGCAAAAGTATTTCTTGATACTGGCGATGACTGTAATTGTTCGATATAATTAACCAACTAGAATAGAATGGCTCCAGATGCAAAGGGTAATAATAGGGGCGTTTGATAAAGAGTCTGGATGATTTAACAGCAGCAAATTGACAATTCCTCAGTTGTATAAACCATTTGTCGGGTGTATCCAATAATTTCCATGCTTTGCGTAGAACAATTTGAGCCTCGAAGAACTTTCTTATTATCAAATTGGTGGAGACATCACAGTGTGAACTTTGCAGGAATGCATAAGAGTTATCGAAAATCGTTTGAAATAAATCATAGGGATTCTGAGCATCATGCGAGTCGGTTATGACTACTGGTAGACCTTTTTCGAGGTAAGTATTTTCCAAAAATGAGAATGTTATATTCGATACAGTTGGTACATAGTCTGCAAATATGAAGAAGAGTAATGAGTGGAAAAGTCATGAATGAACGAGTAATTTAGTTTATAAAGATCCACACCTGGAAAAGAATAAGGCTTAAAAACGGATAAAACAATCATTCATTTCATTAAGACAATAGAGAAAATAGAGACTGAAACTCTAATCTACCCTTCATTATACCCTACACCACTATTGTGGTAGAGGGTATTATAACTTAGTGCATTGGTTTGTAACACCCAGAAGGAAGAGAGATAGACCCATTCATAAATATACCGATAGACTCAGAATCACTTTCTGATTCGATTTAGCTATGTCCGTCTGTCTGTCCTTCTGTCTGTCTGTCCGTATGTCCATGTTAATTTTTTGTACAAACTACAGGTCGCAATTCTCATCCGATCGTCTTCAAATTCGGTACAGGCATGTTTTTCGGCCTAGAGACGAAGCCTATTGAAATTGGAAAATATCGGTTCAGATTTGGATATAGCTCCCATATATATGTTCGTCCGATTTGCAGCAATAATGCAATAAAATGGTCATTTGTTAACCGATTCTCTCGAAATATGGCAGGAAGAATTTTCTTATGACTTTAGACATTATTAGTGAATTTCATAGAAATCGTTTCAGATTTAGATATAGCTCCCAAAAATATATGTTCGTCCGATTTTCAGTAATAATGCAATAAAATGGACATTTGTTAACCGATTCTCTTGAAATTTGGTACGAAAGATTTTCTCTTAACTCTCAACATTAATGGTTAATTTCATAGAAATCGGTTCAGAATTATATATAGCTGCCATATGTATATATCGCCCGATTTTCACTTCTAGAGCCACTGCAGTGGCATTTATTTACCAATATTCACAGCGCTTTCCCCGACTACTATCACTATATCTGAGAAGGTTGCTCGAAATCGGCTAAGATTTAGATATAGCTCCCATATATATGTTCGTCCGATTTGCAGTAATAAAACAATAAAATGGTCATTTGTTAACCGATTTCCTTGTAATTTGATAGAAAGGATTTTCTCTTGACTCTCGACAAACTGGTGAATTTCATAAAAATGGTTTAAATTTAGATATAGCTGCCATATATGTATATATAGCCCGATTTTCACTTCTAGAGCCACTGCAAGCGCATTTATTGACCAATCTTGCCGAAACTTTATACAACGCTTTCCTCATCAACCATCACAATATCTTAGAAGTTTGCTTCAAATCGGTTCAGATTTAGATATAGCTTCCATACATATTCGTTTGTCCGATTTTGGGGAATATTGCAATAAAGTGCTCATTTGATAATCGATTCACTAGAAATTTGGCAGGAAGGATTATCTTATGACTTTCGATAATACTGGCGAATTTCATAGAAATCGGTTCAGATTTAGATAAAGCTGCCATATGTATATATCGCCCGATTTTCACTTCTAGAGCCACTGCAAGCGCATTTATTGACCAATCTTGCCAAAACTTTATACAACGCTTTCCTCATCAACCATCACAATATCTTAGAAGCTTGCTTCAAATCGGTTCAGATTTAGCTATAGCTCCCATACATATTCGTTCGTCTGATTTTAGGGAATATTGCAATAATGTTGTCATTTTTCCACCGTATTTATTACAGTTTGAACATATTTGCTTTAAATTTGATACGGGTTATTTAGTAACCCATTTGAAAACATCCGCCGAGGTCCATCAAAATTGGTTCAGAATTGGATATAGCTCCCACATTAGACTTTTAAGACAGGTGTAGGGTATTGTACAGTCAGCACCGTCCGACTTTTGCCCTTCCTTACTGGTTTTTATATGGCTTAATATAAAATGAGGCTAACTGAATTTTAATACCCTCCACCATATGATAGGGGGTATACTAATTTCGTCATTCCGTTTGTAACACTTCAAAATGTTCGCCTAAGGCCTCATAAAGTATATATTCTTGATCGTCACGACATTTTAAGTCGATCTAGCCATATCCGTCCGTCCGTCCATCCGTCTGCCTGTCGAAAGCACGCCAACTTTCGAAGGAGTAAAAGTAGGCGCTTGAAAATTGAAAAATATCTCTTACAAGTACAGGTCGGTTGGGATTGTAAATGGACCAAATCGGTCCATGTTTTGATACAGCTGCCATATAAACCGGTCTTGGGTTTTGACATCTTGAGCTTCTACAGGGCGCAATTCTTGTCCTATTTGGCGAAAATTTAGAACGAAGTGTTTTGTTATGACTTCCAGCAACTGTACAAGTATTATCTAAATCTGTCTATAAACTGATATAGCCGCCGTATAAACCGAACTCCCGGTTAGACTTTTTGAGCTTTTAGAGGGCGAAATACTTATCCGATTTGGCTGAAATTTTGCACATATCGTTTTGTCATGACTTCCAATAACTGTGCCAAGTATGATCTAAATTTTTCTATAAACTGACATAGCTGCCATATAAACCGATCTCCCAATTAGACTTCTTGAGCTTCGAGAGGGCGAAATACTTATCCGATTTGGCTGAAATTTTGAACATATCGTTTTGCTAAGACTTCCAACACTTGTGTCGAATATGGTTTACTAATAAGTCTCCAATTTTGCCTGCAGACTTACCAATTTGCCTCACATATAACTCCCAATTCAATTTTTTTTAAATTGATTTTGCTTAAAATAGATGCAGATTTAGATATAACTCCCATATATATCTTTCATCCGAGTTGGTCTTTTAAGGCTGTAGCATCCAAAATTTTGGTCCGATCTTTACAAAATTGAACGTGAAGTGTTCTATTTGACGTCCCAGTATATGAACAAAATTTTATCAAAATCGGTACAGATTTACATGAAGCTCCCATATATATTTTTCATCCGTTGTGGCCTTTTAAGGCTGTAGAAAGCCACAATTGTAGTTCTATCATAAGAAAATCTTACAAGGTTCTATTCGATATTTCACTAATTATGCACAATTAAAGTCTGACTACTACTCGTATTAACTAAAAGTAATACATAGCGTCGCCCTCAGCCCTACTTTTGCCTTTCTTTTCTGGTTTAACTTTGTATCCTTGCTTGTAATATAACAAGTAAAAGCCTGCTAAGTTCGGCCGGCCAAATCTTGGAAACCCACCGTCATGGATTCTGCAAAAATATGGGTACTTGGCACAGTTATTGTAAGTCATAACTGAACACTATGTGCCAAATCGGACAAAAATTGCGGCTTCCAGGGGCTCAAGAAGTCAAATCGCGAGTTCGTTTTATATGGGAGCTATATTAAAATTTGAACCGATAGCTATCGTGATTTCGACAGACGGACGGATGGACATGGCTAGATCCACTCAGGATGTCTTTATGGGGTCCTAGATCAATATTTGGAGATTTTTATACCCACCACCATCCTATGGTGGTGGGTATAAAAATATTTGAGGACGCTGCTACTTGTAAAGCTTTCTGTTTCTTTAACTAAGGAATAATGTTGCCTTATTCCCAAAATCAATTTTTAATTTCCACTTATATGTTAAGCTTAATTAAAAAGTGTTTGTGTTTAATAACACTGCGCAATATCAAGGATCTATGTACTAGCTGTTAAGAAAAACTTCATTAATAACAAGTAAAATATCATTCACCAAAAAAATTTTTTCCTGAATATTTTGAATTTACTCTTGGTAGTCCTTCGAAGACTCGCTTAAACTTTTAAAAGTTCATTGCGATACCATAGTAGTGACAGACCAAAGCCTTTCAAACCCATGGCAGCCGGTTGTATGTACCGGATTGACCCAATGGAGTCCTTCATGGGCTAGGGCTGCCGCCTTAGTGTATAACACACTGCTACAACAACAATCAAAGCCTCTGGTGGGAATCACACCCAAGACCCCGGTAGGTGCTAATCCGAACACGTTACCAACTCGGCTACCGGGGCGCCTTTGACGTATGTTTAAGAATGTTGAATTTTCCTGAATCTTAGGTAATTTTTTGTACATAAGTTGGTACTTACCAATATGTTCACACAACAAACAATTTCCATTATCTGTAGATGCCTTTAGTGTAGACGGTCTATTGTCTATTAGATCCACACTTGCTCTCTCGATCAAACATTTGGTATTATACAGCTTTGACCAATTCCAAAAAGGAAGAATTTGTATAAGCAACTCCCTACCCAATGCCGAAAGAAACCAAGTACAGCTATCACACCACAGCAGCACAATGAACAATGAAACCAATGTCAATGCCAATAAGGACCACTTTTTCAATGTTTCCCTTTGGAAGTAATCATGCAAGGGTTTGCAAATAGTATCAATTTCTCGAGAGGACAACTTTTCCTTCCGCAATGAGCCAAAGAATTCCTCAAAATCGTTGTTCAACGAGGCCATTGTACAAACCGAACGCTAGTCTGCTGAAGACAAGAATGAGTTTTAAAATCAAAATCCTGACACTGCTAACCGCCATACTCCATTCAAGACATGCGCATTTGCAAGATGTATGCTTTTATTAGATAAGGATTTTTTATTATTAGATTTTTGCCCATTTGCACATGGTTTAATGAAATCTTACACTTGGCTGACAAGCGATTAGGAATAACAAAATAAATCTGAAACACTTGGGACCTTTTTACTCCCCTAAGTTTGTCGCTAACAAGCTGACTAGTTGTCGTCCAATGAATTGGAATCATCCCATTTGCCATGGAACTTGGGGGGTTTGCAAGTCCTCATGTGCTCACGCATTTCAATGCAATCATTGGTATTGGACCACAAGGTTGAGGGACAATTCACAAATGATTCCATGAAAACACAGCCCATTAGCGCGGCAGCGCATGGAGTACAGCCATGATGATGGTGATGATGATGATGATCTCTGGTGACGCTAGCATCAGTCGATGATGACATCTTCTTTTCCATCATCTCCTTCATTTTGGCACGCATTTCTTCTCCCTTGGCAGCACAGGTTTTGAAGGATGTCTCCATGGTGGGTATCAAATCAGTGGCATTTACCATGGCAACTTTCAAGTAGGATTTTAGATTTTCCTCATTAAGTTTGGCCTCGGGGTTGGCCAATAAAATGCCAGTTTCGTTAAGGACACAGGTCATAAAGCACTGTAAGGGATGAGCGAGAATAAACAAAAGAGATGCATAAATAATTGTGGAAAATTTTGGATTTGAATTTGATTTCTTAAACAGACTTTTGGAAATAAATGGTGAATTGCGAACTTACTGGATGCATAGGCATACCATGGTGATGGGGACCATGGTGGTTATGATGATGACGATGGTGATGTTTCGATTCCTCTGATGATGAAGTGTCATCAACTTGAGGCAATTGTCCCGCAGGTGGTGGTGACGGAGGTGGTGGAATTGCTGATTTACATTTTTCCATAATTTCATCAGTGATAAGATGGGGTAAGGCACAACATGTCATAGGATCCTAAAGGCACTCAATAACATTATATGAACATTTCACATCTAGAAACTCTAATTTAACGCTCAAACTTACAACTTTTGGTGGCTTTTTGGAGCAATCTACATCAGCTGCAAAGGAATTGGCCTAAACAAAATTGTATCCATAAATTTATATCCATTGAAAGGAATAGAGTGCTAATTCTTATCCTCGATCTGCCTGTATTTTATACATACCACCATAGAGATTAAAGCCAGAGCCCCCAATAACTTCCAGTTAGATAAATTAGAAATCATAATTCCGCACTTCAGGATTCCAAATGTCTAAAGCTCTTGATCGATGACTGTGACTTTTCTAGCTGAGCATAACCAAATTTATAACAATTCTGACAAAATCATATTGCGATATAAAAAATTGGGATTTTTCCAAGGTTCTATGGTTCAGCGGTATTCATATTTAAAATACATTTAATTATAACTAATTATTTGTTATTATTTGGAATACTTTGGCTCGTTTACCTTTCGGTGGTTTTATTATAATTGTGAAATTTTAGGTGAAAAGCATTATATGTAATCAATTAAATTTTATTGGAGTTCATGGGCGTCAATAGTTAAAAATGAGTCATGAAATATAAATTTTCCGAAAACATTTAAATTGTTATGGAACATTCAAATTTTCATAGAACATTGAAATTTTTATAGGAAACTGTAAATCTCAGAAATTTAAATTAAATAGAAAAACATAAAGATTTCAATTTTCTATAAAAATTTCAATTTTCTATAAAAATTTCAATTTTCTATGAAAATTTCAATTTTCTATGAAAATTTCAATTTTCTATGAAAATTTCAATTTTCTATGAAAATTTCAATTTTCTATGAAAATTTCAATTTTCTATGAAAATTTCAATTTTCTATGAAAATTTCAATTTTCTATGAAAATTTCAATTTTCTATGAAAATTTCAATTTTCTATGAAAATTTCAATTTTCTATGAAAATTTCAATTTTCTATGAAAATTTCAATTTTCTATGAAAATTTCAATTTTCTATGAAAATTTCAATTTTCTATGAAAATTTCAATTTTCTATGAAAATTTCAATTTTCTATGAAAATTTCAATTTTCTATGAAAATTTCAATTTTCTATGAAAATTTCAATTTTCTATGAAAATTTCAATTTTCTATGAAAATTTCAATTTTCTATGAAAATTTCAATTTTCTATGAAAATTTCAATTTTCTATGAAAATTTCAATTTTCTATGAAAATTTCAATTTTCTATGAAAATTTCAATTTTCTATGAAAATTTCAATTTTCTATGAAAATTTCAATTTCAATTTTCTATGAAAATTTCAATTTCAATTTTCTATGAAAATTTCAATTTCAATTTTCTATGAAAATTTCAATTTTCTATGAAAATTTCAATTTTCTATGAAAATTTTAATTTTCTATGAAAATTTCAATTTTCTATGAAAATTTCAATTTTCTATGAAAATTTCAATTTTCTATGAAAATTTCAATTTTCTATGAAAATTTCAATTTTCTATGAAAATTTCAATTTTCTATGAAAATTTCAATTTTCTATGAAAATTTCAATTTTCTATGAAAATTTCAATTTTCTATGAAAATTTCAATTTTCTATGAAAATTTCAATTTTCTATGAAAATTTCAATTTTCTATGAAAATTTCAATTTTCTATGAAAATTTCAATTTTCTATGAAAATTTCAATTTTCTATGAAAATTTCAATTTTCTATGAAAATTTCAATTTGCTATGAAAATTTCAATTTTCTATGAAAATTTCAATTTTCTATGAAAATTTCAATTTTCTATGAAAATTTCAATTTTCTATGAAAATTTCAATTTTCTATGAAAATTTCAATTTTCTATGAAAATTTCAATTTTCTATGAAAATTTCAATTTTCTATGAAAATTTCAATTTTCTATAAAAATTTCAATTTTCTATGAAAATTTAAATTTTCTTTGAAAATTTCAATTTTCTATGAAAATTTCAATTTTCTATGAAAATTTCAATTTTCTACGAAAATTTCAATTTTCTATGAAAATTTCAATTTTCTATGAAAATTTCAATTTTCTATGAAAATTTCAATTTTCTATGAAAATTTCAATTTTCTATGAAAATTTCAATTTTCAACACATATGTTAAAGGTCATACAAGAAGTCGTTGTGCAAAATTTTGAGCCAAATCGGATAAGAATTGCTCCCTTTAGTGGCTCAAGAAGTATAATCGGGTGACCGGTTTATATTGGAGCTATATCAGGTTTTGAACCGATTTAGGCATACTTGGCATAATTGCGCCCTCTAGCGGCTCAAGAAGTCAAGATCCGTGATGGGTTTATGTGGGAACTATATCAGGTTATGAATCGATTTGGATCATACTAGAGTTATTGGAAGGCAAAATGTCAAAAGCTATTGGAAGGTGCAAAATGTCAGCCAAATCGGAT
Organism: Stomoxys calcitrans; assembly: GCF_963082655.1. Taxonomy (NCBI): domain Eukaryota; kingdom Metazoa; phylum Arthropoda; class Insecta; order Diptera; family Muscidae; genus Stomoxys; species Stomoxys calcitrans. The sequence continues at coordinate 147,574,983 of NC_081556.1, read as the reverse complement.
AATATTTGCGCCCTCTAGCGGCTCAAGAAGTCAAGATCCGAGATCGGACAGACGGGCGGACATGGCTAAATCGACTTGGAATGTCAAGACGATCAAAAATATATATACTTTGTTGGATCTCAGATCAATATTTTGATATGTTACAAATGGAATGACGAAATTAGTATATCCCCATCCTATGGTAGAGGGTATAAAAACATTCATTCCTTAAAAATTATTGCATTTAAAACAAAACAGATATTCATAATTATATTTCTTTCAAACATTTACAATTTTTAAAAATTAATAATTATAAACAAGTAAAAGCGTGCTAAGTTCGGCCGGGCCGAATATTATTTACCCTCCACCATGGATCGCTTTTTTCGAGTTCTTCCCGGTAGGGTAAAAGAAAAGAATTGCTATGTTAATTGAATTGAATGTTGGAGACCACAGTAGAAGTCTATGTGTAAAATTTCAGCCAAATCGAATTTTGCCTTTTAGGGGCTCAAGAAATAAAATAGGGAGATCGGTTTATATGGGAGCTGTATCAGGCTAAAGACCGATTCAGACCATATTTGACACGAATGTTGGAGGTCATGGGAGGAGCCGTTGTACAAAATTTCAGACCAATCGGATAATAATTACGCCCTCTTGAGGCTCAAGAATGTCAAGATCCCAGATCGGTTTATATGGCAGCTATATTTGGTTATGGACCCATTTGAACCATATTTGGCACAGTTGTTGAAAGTCATAACAAAACACCTCATGCAAATTTCAGACAAATCGGATAGGAATTGCGCCCTCTAGTGGGTCAAGAAGTCAAGATTCGAAATTGGTTTATATGGCAGCTATATCAGGTTATAGACCGATTTAAATCATACTTGGCACAGTTGTTGAAGACTAAATAAAACAACTAATGCAAAATTTCAGATAGCAAATGCGCCCTCTAAAGGCTCAAGAAGTGAAGACCACAGATCGGTTTATATGACAGCTATATGAGGTTATGGACCGATTTAAACCATACTGAGCACAGTTGTTGGAAGTGATACCAAAACACCACGTGCAAAATTTCAGCCAAATCCAATAAGAATTGTGCCCTCTAGTGGCTTAAGAAGTCAAGACCCAAGTTGGGTTATATGGCAGCTATATCAAAACATGTACCGATGTGGCCCATTTACAATCCCAAACGACCTACACTAATAAGAAGTATTTGTGCAAAATTTTAAGCGGATAGCTTTACTCCTTCGAAAGTAAGCGTGCTTTCGACAGACAGACGGACGGACGGACTTGGCTAGATCGACTTAAAATGTCATGACGATCTAGAATATATATACATTATGGAGTCTTAGACGAATATTTCGAGGAGTTACAAACAGAATGACTAAATTAGTATACCCCCATCCTATGGTGGAGGGTATAAAAATAACAAAAATTTTTACACAAATTTGAAAGTTTTTTTCACAAAATATCAAATTTTAATAATTCCAGGCTCATATTCAGTTGCTATCTACGCCATTGTAAATGATAATGGGTTGTCATCAACTCTCGATACAATTAAATAATGGTTTTCACCAAAACAACTACGTACATTCATATGTCTACTAAAGCCCACCCACCCACAATAATGTTATTAAATTAAATTTATAGCACGCAATTGAAAATGACCTCTCTTAGCATAAAATGCTGTAAAAGACTCGATTTAATGTGGAAATCCATAACATGTTTTTAACAATTATAAATACGTAACCTAACACCTTGTATACCTCTGTATACCCTTTCTTCAATTCACACTTCGACAATCGGACCAAGTCTACAGAAGTTCACATGTTGAATGTGGTTCGATATAATCGCCCGTTTTGCCGAATTGCAAAACTAGAGTTTTGAGCATTTTGGCTCACTGAAAAAAATGTTGTCGTTACCTCAAAGATTCAAACCAAAGATGACGAAATTAATTTAAAGAGCATATTTTAATAATTCCAGTTTGTTTAGCCCTGGGCAGTCATTCTTTGTCGAAACGACTAGGCGCGACGACTTTTATTATTGTAAACAAAATAAAAATAACTTTTCAGGGTTAAGAAAAAGTTTCTTTGGTGTTTAAGTATCACATAACCTGATATAGCTGCCAACCGATCTTGAATCCTGACTTCTTGAGCCACTAGAGGGCGCAATTCTTATCCGATTTGGCTGAAATTTCGCTTGACGTGTTTTGTCATGACTTTTAATAACTGTGCCAAATATGGTTCAAATCGATCCATAACCTAATATAGTTGCCATATTAACAAATCTGGGATCTTGACTTCTTGATCCACTAGAGGACGCAATTATTATCCGATTTGGCTAAAATTTTGCATGAGGTGTTTTGTTATGACTTTCAACAACTGTGCTAAGAATGGTTCAAATCGGTCCATAGCCTGATATAACTTCCATATAAACCGATCTGGGGTCTTGACTTCTTGAGACACTAGAGGGCGCAGTTATTATCCGATTTAGCTGAAATTGTGTACAACGGCTTCTCTTATCACCTTTAACATACGTGTCGAAAATGACATGAATCGGTTTATAGCCTAATACAGCTATCCTATAACCCGATCTCCCTATTTTACTTCTTCATTGAACATAAGGGGAAATATGAGAAAAACGATTAACGGAATATAGATAACGCATAGCACTATTAAAGGCTTTGCGCACCCTGTCCATACTCTGGGCCGATGTACCACAATAAACCTCCAAACAGTAGAGAATATTGGGCATTATCAGAGCATTAACCAGTTTAGTCTTCATAGGCCTTGGTAGCCATAGATCGCAATTATGTAGGCGTCGCAATGAGCCATATGTATGCGATACAACCCGCTCTATATGAAGACCAAAATCCAACTTGTAATCTAATATGACACCTAAACATTCAAGTTGTTCAACCAATTGTATAGGGATTGCATTATAGGAAATATCGAAAGATGTTGGTTGAAAAAAAAATATCATTGCCTTCGTCTTCTCATGATTAACAATTAATTTATTCTGTGCCATCCAATCCTGTAACATGTTCATGGTGTCATGTATACTATGTTGCATCACGTCCATGGAACTATGCTCTCCCGTAAATAAAATTTGCATATCATCAGCAAATAAATACATAGAGCAATAATCATCAACACTACTTGAAAACAGATCATTTACATATAAAATGAAGAGCATTGGCCCTAAGACGGAATCCTGGGGAACTCCACTTCTAACGGGATGGATTCCTTATGTTTCGCCATGCACACAAACTCACTGATACCTGTCCGTGAGATAGGGTTATATACGTTGACAAGCATTCCCCCCAATACCATAAAGGTCACTCAGCTTTTGAAGTAGAATGGAATAATCCACCCTGGAATAATATCCACAACCTCTTTTCTAGTGAGCAAAATACACATCTCCACTCTCCTTTTCTCTGTTCAATCATAAACCGAAACTTTACATTGTGTCTTTATTCTTCTACTCTTCTCTTTTGGGTTTACCCTCTCCTAATTTATCTTCTTGTTCCTCGTTGCATGAGGAATAATAAGATTAATAATAATAACACTGCATAAAATTATAGTCCACAGGACCCGAGTTTGGGGGATTCGTACAGACCGTTCAACCTTCTCTCACCAGTAGCAAAGACGCTTGAGACATTACTCTTCCCGAGCCTCGTAGAAGAATTTCCATTTGCCGAGCATTAACATGGATTTCGAAGACTGCATATTAAGCCATGCCAAACTATTTGAGGACATCGACAATACATCCCTCCAACCAGGCCTGAAACGCTGGCTTGCGAACTATCTGTGTGGTCGCCAGTCATTTGTGGAAATTAGGGATAAGAAGTCAAAGCACCGTAGAGTGAAATAGGGAGTTCCCCAAGGCAGGGTGATATCTCCGGCACTGTTTAACCTCTACCTATCCTCCATTCCACCCCCTCCAGACGGCATAGAGATCGTATCATATGCGGACGATTGTTCGATTATGAAATCAGCGCGCCCACTCATTATTAACATCTGCAATAGGTTGAACGTCTACCTCAATGAACTTGGCTCAACATTCATGCAGACACGGTAGCAGATGCGCTAAATAGCTACCGGGTTAATGTAGTTCTTGGAGAACGACCACCTCCCATTGCATCTGATGAAATTGACCACCCTCGGCAAACCCGAGTAGTTCTGGCTCAATTACGTTCTGGCAGATGCAGATGCCTCAACTCCTACAGAGCAAGGATTGATGCCGACGTGCAAGATGTATGTGCCGATTGTGACCAGGGACCAGCCAAACCCACCCGACTCAGACCCAGATCCCTGTGGACGCACCCCATCTTAGTCGCAGAGTTCCTGGATCTTGACATTCAACAGAATCAAGCAGACGATAGATAGAACACAACAAACTGCTAAAACAACAACAAGAGTCCACTCAACATCCACAAAGAGAATTCCACTTGATACGTAATCGCTTCTCTTTTCTCATCTCCACACATTAAACGATCACTCAATACCCACTCCTCATCTAATTGGAAATCCCCCCAATTTTGTGCAAAGAGAAATTGAGAAGTAAAAAGGCATTAACTTCGGACGGGCCGAACTTTGGATACCCACCACCTCGGGTATATATGTAAACCCCCTTTCGCCGCAATCCGGTGAAAATTGGATAAAGTCGGCATGGACATTGAGTGGTCTACTAAATACAAGTCACTGTTGAATTTTGTGTTTCAAATTGCAACAAAGTCGGGTAATAAACAAAGCTTTTATGAGCTTCAGACCCTTAATCGACATATCAGTCTATATGGCAGCTATATCTAAATACAGTCCGATCCGAACAATATTGGGGACGGATATCGGGAGACCTTAAACTACTTCCTGTTTGAAATTTAAGCGAAATTGAATAAAAAATAAAGCTTTTATGGGCTTCAGACCCTGTATGGCTGCTACATCTAAATATAGTCCGATCTGAACCATATTTGGGTCCTATGTTGGGTGAACTAAAACTACGCACTATTTCAAATTCGGTTTAAAAAATAAAGCTTTTATGGGCTTCAGACCCTTTATCGGCAGATCGGTCTATATGGCAGCTATATCTAAATATAGTCCGATCTGAACCATATTTGGGTCCTATGTCAGGAGGCGTAAAACTACTCACTGTTTAAAATTTCAGTGAAATCGGTAAAAAAATATGTTTTAATAGGCTTCAGACCCTTTATTTGGAGATCGTTCTATATGGCAGCTATATCTAAATATAGTCCGATTTAATCCATATTAAGGTCAGATGTCGGGAGGCCTAAAACTACTCATTGTTTCAAATTTCAACGAAATGGGATAATAAATGAAGCTTTTATGGGTTTCAGACCCCTAATCAGGAGATCGGCCTATATGACGGCTATATCTAAATAAAGTCCGATCTGAACCATATTTGGATCCTATGTTGGAAGGCCAAAAACTACTCACCGTTTCAAGTTTCAGCGAATTTGGATAAAAAAAAAAGCTTTTATGAGCTTCGGTCCTTTTATAGGCAGATCGGTACATATGAGAGCTATATCTAAATATAGTCCGATTTGAACTATATTTGGGTCAGATGTCTTAATGATGTCAGATCAGAAGCCTTAAGCTACTCACTGTTTCAAATTTCAGCGAAATCGGATTACAAATAAAGATTTTTAGGGGCATTAGACCCTTTATCGGCAGATCGGTCTATATAGCTGCTATATCCAAATATGGTCCGATTTGGCCCGTACAAGAACTTAACCAGCGTTCATCAAAAAGATGTATCTGTGTCAAATTTCAGCTCAATATCTCAATTTTTGAAGGCTGTAGAGTGATTACAACATACGGACGGACATACACACGGACATCGTTAAATCGTCTTAGAATTTTACGATGATCCCAAATATATATACTTTGTAGAATCGGAAATTAATATTTCAATGTGTTGCAAACGGAATGACTAAATGAATATACCCCCTATCCTACGGTGGTAGGTAAAAAAATTAGAACTAGTCAGTGATCGAAATTCGTATCTGAAGGTTGTGTACGTAAATATAAAGAGACTTTAATTTAAAGATGGAGATAGGATCTTCAAGAATCGTCAATATATGTTTATAATATGAGAGTATACTTTTCAAACGGTTTTTTTATAATAAGGCATCAGTGTACCGCGCCCATCAATCCCATTATTTTTTCCATTAAATATAAATATTTTTATATATAGTTTAAATAAAGCAAACATAACATGGAATATCTCGAGTAGGCGCTTATTAAGCTTCTTCAAGTATTCTACATAACTGCATATAGACATGATTATTATTGCAGATCTTACTGAATCATATTAAAAATTAACGAAATGTTTTTTTTTTTTTGAGGAAAATCCCTCACAACTTAACAAAATTATTAAAACTAATTGCAGTTATTATTAATAAATTATAACAATTGACAATTAAGGGAGGAGTGACAGTGAGATCGCGGCTTGGTGGTTTCCACCTACGTATACTAATTAATTCAAATATAATTTCTGAACAAAACATGCCATTTAATCGCTTTATTTTGTTTCCTGAGTTTTTTTTTTTGTTGACCTTTCATCGTAGGTTGGTGTCTTATGTAACACATCAAGTATTCGTTTCTGACTCTAGAAATTTTGTTCGTTGTAAAACTCTAAGGAGATTTAATCCATCTATCCATCAATAGTCTGTGGATACCATGATACAACTTTAAAATTGAAGGTATTGAGCCTAAAGTGGGTTCAGATCTATATTTTGTCAATACGCAGTTCAAATTTTTAATGGGCAAAAAAGAAACAAATTTGCATATAACTCTCATATAGACAGGTTTCAAGGTTTGACGTCTTGAAACAGCTTGGATTGAATTGTGGGTCACCAGCGAGACACGCAGGTGACCGATCAGAAATTCATATTTTTAGCGACAGTCAGGCAACGTCGAAGGCGTTAAATAGAACGTGCGTGAGATCCACGGTCTTGGGCCGTTGTTGGGAGTTATTGAAATGGTATTTCTTTGACCTTATGCTGGGTGCCGGGGCAAATGAAAGGACCGATGTACTTGCTAAGACCGGAGTAAACCTCCCCCTTGAGTCGGTTACGGATGTATATCCTCCCCTCTCGCAATTTTTATACCCACCACCATAGGATGGAGGTATATTAATCTAGTCATTCCGTTTGTAGCACCTCGAAATATTGATCAGCGACCCCATAATGTCTCGACATTCTGAGTCTAACTATTAATGACCGTCCGTCAGTGTGTCGAGATCACGATAGCAGTCAAACCCGTAAAGCTAGCTGCTTGAAATTTTGCAAAAAAAAACTTCTTATTAATGTAGGTCGTTGGGGATTGCTAATGGGCCATATCGGTTCAGAATATCCAAATCTGAACCGATATGGCCCATTTGCAATCCCCAACTTACTTTTATTGGCTATGACAGAATATTTGTTCCACTAGCCAAACGTAGAATAACGTTCCAAGCGCCTTGATCTTCTGCGCTCATTCTAAAATCTCTCACACCATGTTTCGAGGTGTCTCCCACCACTTGATCTTTCCATCAAGCTTTTGGTCTTCCCGGTTTGCGTGTACCACCGTGTTTGTCTTCAAAAGACTTCTATGCTGGGGCTACTTCATCCATTTTGATAACATGACCTAGCCAACGCAGCCGTTGTATTTTGATGCATGTAACTATGCTATCGTCGTCATACAGCTCATACAGCTCGTGGTTCATACTTCGCCTACATTCTCCATTAACGCAAACTGGTGCATATATTTTACGAAGAATCTTTCTCTTAAATACTCCAAGCACTGCCTCATCTGCTTTCACAAGTAACCATGCTTCAGATCCATATAACAACACAAGTAGTATCAGTGTCTTGTATAGTGTAATCTTCGTCTGTCAAGAGGTGACCTTGTTTCTAAACTGCTTGCTTAGTCCAAAGTAGAATCAGTTTGCCAGTATTATTCTTCGCTTAATCTCAAAACTGGTGTCATTCGCTTCGGTTACGGCGGTGCCGCTATCTCAAGGTTGTGGTTCCCGACTTTCTGCATTTTCTTTATCTGCTCGGTTGTTCAAGGCGTTTTGGGAGTTGAAACCATCCATTTCGTCTTATCTCCATTTACTGCCAGACCCATTTTCACTGACTCTCTTTCGATTCTTTCAAGGGCAGCAGTTACTACTTCCAGGGACCGACCTATGATGTCGATGTCGTCGGCATGGACGAGTAGCATGTGTTCTCTTGTGATTAGTGTGCCATACCTATTCACATCTGCGTCTCGTATAGTCTTCTCCAGCAGGATATTAAAGAGATCACACGGTGGGCTGTCTTCTTGTCTGAAACCTCGTTTGGTATTAAATGGTTCAGAGAGATTCTTTCCTATTCTTACTGAGGGACGCGTATCAGCAAGTGTCATTCTGCAGAGTCTTATTAATTTTGCAGGGATACCAAACTCAGACATGGCTTGAAATACCTTTGAACTTAAAGGAGTATCGAAGGCGGCTTTGTAGTCAACAAAGAGATGGTAGGTATTGATCTGTTCTTCTCGGGTCTTTTCCAGGATTTGGCGCAGTGTGAATATCTGGTCCAGGGTGGATTTACCAGGTCTAAAGCCGCATTGAAAAGGCACAATTTTGCCATTGACTTTAGGTTTGAATCTTTCACACAGTACGCTCGAGAGTATCTTGTATGCGATGGGGAATATACTTATTCCTCTATAGTTGACACATTCCGTCTTGTCTCCTTTCTTGTGTACGGGACATAGTATGCAGAGGTTCCAATCATCGGGTATGCGTTCTTCTAGCCAGATTGCGCAGATAAGCTGATGCATACGCCTTATCAACGTGTCGCCTCCGGTCTTAAATAGTTCAGCGGGTAACCCGTCGGCTCCTGCTGCCTTGTTGGTCTTTAGTCGGGTCACTGCTACTTGGACCTCATTTTGACTAGGAGGTAAACATTCTATACTATCATTACCATTGATTGGTTCTGCGGTATCCTCTTCGCCGCCCACGTCGAACACTAGTAGTTAGGTAAAATGTTCTTTTTATATCATCAGCATGTTATATGTGTTCGTTACTAGATTTCCTTCTTTGTCTCTGCACTCTCTTTGGCTGCACCAAAGCCATCGGTTTGATGTTTAATTCTTTGGTAGAATTTGAATATAGCCTCCATATAAATCGATCCCCCGATTGGACTTCTTGAGCACCTAGATGCCTCAATTTTCCGCTTTCGCTGAAATATGGAACAAAGACTTGAGTTATGGCATTCAACATCCATGCCAAGTATGATCTGAATTGGTCTATAAACAGATATAGCCGTCATATAAACCGATACCCGTATTTGACTTCTTGAGCTACTAGAAACCTCAATTTTCATCCGATTTGGCTGAAATTTGGAACAAAGACTTATGTTATGACTTCCAACACCCATGCCAAGTATTATTCGAATTGGTCTATAACCAGATATAGCCGCCATATAAATCGATCTACGTATTTGACTTCTTCAGCCCTTAAAAGCCTAAATTTTTACCTGATTTTGCTGAAATTTTGTCCAAACCCCTATTTTATGACTTACAACATTAGTGTCAAGTTTTATCCGAATCGGTCAATATGGTGATATAGGCCCCGTAAGTACCGATGACCCGATATGACTTCTTGAGACCAAAATAATTCAAATACAAATTCAGTTACTAAGGGTAAATGTTTAGCGGAAGCCATGTTGGTAGGTACCCAAGATTCGGTGCGGCCGAACTTAGCACGCTTTTACTTGTTTATGGTCTTAAGGAGCGCTGCAAAGAAATTTGGTTAAATCGCTGGAATTCAAGCGAAGGCTGTGAACAAACGAAATTGTTGTGGGACAAACGCTCGAGGCAGAACCTAGACGCCGTATTGTAACGGGAGAAGATGCATTTAAGTACAGTCATTGGGATTATAACTTGACACAACAAGTTAGGTAGATACATGTTTCGCATGGGCGTAAGAAATGATGATATTTGCCGCTGATGTCACAATGTAGACGCTCAAGAAGACAGTTTTAACTTCCTATGCCAATGTCATGCTTTATCTCAAAGTAGAAATAGGATTCTTGGATCTTTTTTCCTTCAAGCACTAGACGAAATCTGAGGCTTGAACCCAGTCAAATACAAGGCCTTCATTAAAGCGGCAAAGTGGTATGAGAAAGTGCATTGAAACCATTTTTCTTCAGGCGAGTGTTACTTATCAGAAAAGAAGAAGAGTTCACGAGGAATCACAATGGGTCACATGATGACCTACGCGGATGCTAAGACATACATTTTGGCGTCATCCTCTTCCAACCTAACCTAACCTAGGAAATCCTGATATTTTTGAAGACAATCAAAGGATTGAAGTCATTGTTTCGTATGCAAAGAACTTGGATGTAATTTTAGGCAGTCAATTGATTTGGTCAAAACAAGTGAATGAGGTTCCCCGATAAAAGATTTGTAATTACAATTTATTTCTGTACAACCCAATAACTGGTTTATTTTTATACCCTCCACCATAGGATGGGGTATACTAATTTCGTCTTTCTGTTTGTAACTCCTCGAAATATTCGTCTTAGACCCCATAAAGTATAAATATTCTTGATCGATTTAAAGTTGATATAGCCATGTCCGGCTGTCTGGACGTCCGTCTGTCTGTCAAAAGCACGCTGACTTTCGAAGGAGTAAAGCTAGACGTTTCAAATTTTGCACAATTACTTTTTATTAGTGTAGGTTCGTTGGGATTGTAAATGGGCCAAATCGTTCCATGTTTTGATATAGCTGCCATATAAACCGATCTTGGGTCTTGACTTCTTGAGCCTCTAGAGGGCGCAATTCTCATCCGATTTAACTGAAATCTTGCACGTGGTTTTGGTATCACTTCCAACAACTGTGCTGAGTATGGTTCAAATCGTTTAATAACCTGATATAGCTGCCATATAAACCGATCTTGGGTCTTGACTTCTTCAGCTCTTATAGGGCGCAATTTTTTCCGATTTGGCTGAAATTTTGCACGCCGTGTTTTGGTATGACGTCCAAAAACTGTGCTAAGTATGGTCTAAATCGGTTCATAACCTGATATAGCTGCCATATAAACCGATCTTGGGTCTTGACTTCTTCAGCTCTTAGAGGGCGCAATTTTTTTCCGATTTGGCTGAAATTTTGCACGCCGTGTTTTGGTATGACGTCCAAAAACTGTGCTAAGTATGGTCTAAATCGGTTCATAACCTGATATAGCTGCCATATAAACCGATCTTGGGTCTTGACTTCTTCAGCCACTAGAGGACACAATTCTTATCCGATTTCGCTGATATTTTGCTTGAGGTGTTTTATTATGGCTTTCAACAACTGTGCTGAGTATGGTTGAAGTCGGTTCATAACCGGATATAGCTGTCATATACACCTCTCTGGGGTCTTGACTTCTTGAGCGTCTAGAGGGCGTAAATTTTTATCCGATTTGGCTAAAATTTTGCACGCCGTGTTTTGGGGTTAAGTATAGTCTAAATCGGTCCATAACCTGATATAGCTGCCATATAAACAGAACTCTAATCTTAGCTTCTTAAGCCACCAGAGGGCACAATATCTTATCCGATTTGGCTGAAATTTCTCATGATGTGTTTTGTTGTTTGACTTTTAATAACTGTGCCAAATATGGTTCAAATCGATCCATAACCTGATATAGATGCCATATAAACCAATCTGGGATCTTGAGCCTGCAGAGGGCGTAATTATTATCCGATTTGGCTCAAATTTTGTAAAACGGCTTCTCCCATGACCTTCAATATACGTGTTAAATATTGTCCGAATCGGTCTATAAACCGATACAGCTTCCATATAAACCGATCTCTCTATTTTACTTCTTGAGCCCCTTAAGGGCGCAATTCTTACTTGAATTGGTTGAAATTTTACACAATGACTTCCACTATGGTCTCCGACAACCAAATCAATTATGGTCCGAATCGGACATTACTTGATATAGCTCCAATATTATAGCAATTCTTTTCTTTTATCCCCTGTTTGCCTTAAAAGAGATATCGGGAAAAGAACTCGACAAATGCGATCTATGGTGGAGGGTATAAAAGATTCGGCCCGGCCGAACTTAGCACGCTTTTAATTGTTTTGTTGTAATTTGTAACATTTGGTTGATGTCACCAAGTTCAACTCGATCTAATCTTTTTCAAACATGCACCATTTTCTAGTGCATTTTTATTTTCGTTCCAATTTGTTGTTTCTAAATAAAAGCTGATCATCATGCACTACGAAATGCAGTTACCGTACCGAATTCCAAATGGAAACTACAATTTTTTATATCGTCGTAATAATCTCATTTTTATCTGTGGTGTGTTTAATTACATTAATATTTTTCAAAGAACACACGCTAATTTAATCAATTGTATATCAGGTTACTAACGCTGAAGTGGATTGCGAGGCACCTGCAAATTTTAAGGTAGATTTTGAAAGACCACATCAAAACGGACAACTATAGGAGTACAAAAATTGGTTTAAATACATTATATAACATTTATAAACAAATAGGAACAGGTATTGTTTTTAGCGTTTTCTATTTAATTTTTGCCTTAGCAGGATCCTAAAGAATGTTGTGCTATACCAACCCTTATAAGTGAAGAAATTGTTGAAAAATGTCAAGGCATTGATAAAAGGGGTCCTCCACAACCAACAGAAGGCCTAATGGAGGGCAGTGATAATGAAAATAGACCACATCCATCGGGACCTTCTAGACATCGACATCATGGAAAACATGGAGGACGTCATCACCACCACCACCATGTAAGTGAAGTAAAGCAAAAGTTCTAAATGAAGGTTAAAAGTAACAAAACAAAAAAAAAAAAAAAACAAAGACAAGAAAAAGTCGCTACAGCTACTCCATTTTTAAAGAGGCGATCTATGTATGTATGGAAGTTATTTATGTATGTACGGAGGTGATCTATGTATGTATGGAGGTGATCTATGTATTGGGTTGGGTTGCCCAAAAAGTAATTGCGGATTTTTCATATAGTCGGCGTTGACAAATTTTTTCACAGCTTGTGACTCTGTAATTGCATTCTTTCTTCTGTCAGTTATCAGCTGTTACTTTTAGCTTGCTTTAGAAAAAAAGTGTAAAAAAAGTATATTTGATTAAAGTTCATTCTAAGCTTTATTAAAAATGCATTTACTTTCTTTTAAAAAATCCGCAATTACTTTTTGGGCAACCCAATATGTATATCTAAACTTGAAACAATTTTGATGAAATGTTCTACGTTTGCTTAGAACATCTCACATCTCAGATTATAAATGTGGTTACTAGTTTCCTGGAACTACACATCGGATAAAGATTAAAGTTAAGTGTTCTTGGAGTAAAGCTGCTTTGATCAAAACAGCGATATGAGCAAAATTTTCAAAGTATAGAAGACATGAACATTCAAACAGACAAAAACTTCTCCCAAAGAAATGTCGCAATCGTCGTGACATTCGGACTCGGCTATAAAAAGGAGGTCTTCTCATTGAGCTTTAGGTCATACTTGGCTTGAATGTTGGAGACTATAGCAGACGCCATTGTGCAAACTCTCAGTCAAATTTGATAAGGATTACGCCTTCTACAGACTCATTAAGTATAATCAGGGAATGGGTTTATATGGGAGCTACATCAGGTTACGGATCGATTTAGACCATACTTGGCGCGTTTGTTAGAAGTCATAAAAAAACTCACATAAAAATTACGCCCTCTAGAGACTTAAGAAGAATAATCATACAAATCGGATGAAAAATGTTCCTTTTATGGGCTCAATACTCCATATCGGAAGATCGGTCTATATGGCAGGTATATCCAAATATGGTCTGATCTGGACGATATTGAACAAAAAGGTTAAGAGGGGAACTCGCTGTGCCAAATTTCATCGAAATAGGATGAAAAATGCTCATTTATAGGCTCATTACACAAAAACGGGAGATCGGTATATATGCTTCGATCTGGACGATATTCAACAAACAGGTGTAGAGGTCTTTCAAAACTCACTGATCACAAAATCGCATGAAAATGCTCCTTTTATGGGCTCAATACTCTATATCGGGAGATCGGTCTATATGACATCTATATCCAAATATGGTCTGATCTGGACGATATTGAACAAAAAGGTTAAGAGGGGTACCGGAACTCGCTGTGCCAAATTTCATCGAAATTGGATGAAAAATGCTCATTTATAGGCTCATTACACAAAAACGGGAGATCGGTATATATGGCAGCTTTATCCAAATATGGCCCGATCTGTACCAGATTTGACAGTCACGGGTTTGGGATAATAAATAGATCTTTTATGGCCTCAATACCCTATATCGGGAGATCGGGAATGTGGAAACTATATCAAGTTATAGACCGAATCAGATCATACTTGGCACATTTGTTAGATGTCATAGAAAGAGAAATCACTTTGCTACATTTCAGTCAAATTGGATAAGAATGACGCCCTCCAGAGGCTTAAAAATTAAATCAGGAGATCGTTTGTATTAGTTGTAGCCACATTTTCATGTGTAGATGGCGATCCTCGTCAAGATCCTGTAGGTAGGTGAGCAAGCTCGTTCCGGTCCAAAGGTCCGATCACCGTGGGAACAGGGTGGCCATTGGTTTTTTTAAGGCCCCAATAACTCGCCTTGTCATATTGAACATCATAGGCACTCAGAATTTGTGCAAAAGCCGTTGCCGCCCGGACTTTCACTGAGACTCGCCGCTCAATACCGCTAATTGTCCGCGACTGCCACTGCAGCTTTTCCGTATGGAGCATTTCACTATCCGCAACCTTCGGACGCGCCCGGTAGCTCGCAGCCTCTAGTGACAGTAATGAATACCACACAGATCGGGCCCCAATGTTCCAGCCTTTGTGGTGCTCACAACCATACCGTGCCAAGGTTCGAGGAGATCGGTTTATGTGGGAGCTCTATCGGGTTATAGACCTATTCAGACGATATTTGGTACATATGTAAAAGGAAAGGTTACAATGCAAAATTTCAACAAAATCGGATAAGAATTACGCCTTATAGAGGATCACTAAGTAAAATCGAGAGATCTGTTTATATGGGAGCTATATCAGGTTAAAGACCGATTCAGACCAAATTTGACACATATGTTAGAGGTAATAGAAAAAGTCACTATACAAAATTTCAGCAAAATCGGATAAGAATCAGACCCTCTAGAGGCTCAGGAAGTTAAATCGGGAGATTAGTTTATTTGGGGACTATATCAAAATATGGACCGATATGGCTCATTTACAATCTCAACACACCTACACTAATAAAAATTATGTATGCAAAATTTCAAGCGCCTAGTTTTACTCCTTCGAACGTTGGCGCGCTTTTCACAGACAGACAGACAGACAGGACGAACATGACAAGATCGACTTAAATGTCATGGCGATCAAGAACGGAGATGGCAAGATCGACTTATCAAAAATTTTTACACTTTATGAGGTCTTAGACCAATATTTCGATGTGTTACAAAGGGAATGAAGTTGTTAGTATACCCCCTTCCTATAGTGGAGGGTATAAAAATGTGTATGGGGACTATATTTATTGGCGTATAAAGACTCTTTAGTCGGAGGTCATAAGTGTAAAGATAAACCAAATTTCAGACCAAAGGGATAATTGAACTTTCTGTGGGTGTAAGAAAATTGCCCAACCACTTTGGAGGCCACCGTAGTGCAGAGGTTAGCATGTCCGCCTATAATGCTAAATACCTGGGTTCGAATCCTGACGAGAACATCAGAAAAAAATTTCAGCGTTGGTTCTCCCCTTCTAATTCTGGCGACATTTGTGAGATACTATGCCATGTTAAAACTTCTCCCCAAAGAGGTGTCGCATGGCGGCACGCCGTTCGGACTCGGCTATAAAAAGGAGGCCCCATGTCATTGAGCTTAAAACTTGAACCGGACAGCATTCAGTGATATGTGAGAAGTTCGCCTCAGTTCCTTAGTGAAATGTTCATGGCAAATTTTCATTCACATGTCTATATCGTTTTAGAATGTCAAGACGATATATAAGGTAATGTCTAAATTAGACAAATTCCCCAAAATTGCCTTCCTATTAATATATTTGTGTTCCTAACCCATTTGTTATCTGTTGGGTTGCCCAAAAAGTAATTGTGGATTTTTTAAAAGAAAGTAAATGCATTTTCAATAAAACTTAGAATGAACTTTAATCAAATATACTTTTTTTACACTTTTTTTCTAAAGCAAGCTAAAAGTAACAGCTGATAACTGACAGAAGAAAGAATGCAATTACAGAGTCACAAGCTGTGAAAAAATTTGTCAACGCCGACTATATGAAAAATTCGCAATTACTTTTTGGGCCACCCAATAAAAGTTATATGCATCATCTTTCCTCAAAATTTTTTTTCTTATTAATGATTTTTATTTCATGCAACCTTTTATTTCTTTTCTTATCCTTTTATCTCACATTATTAGTGTTCCTGTGTTCTAAATGAAACTGGTATTTTAGTAGATGGTCAGCTAAATGAAGATAATTTGGATACATTCCTAGACAATGCCGGCGAGGAGACTCCGGAAATTATACCATTGTTAAAGGAATCCTTTCAAGAATGCTATCAAAAGTCCGTAGAGATAATGCAAAAAATACATGAGAGATTTGGAGGCGCCCCGCCAATAAACCGAAGAGGTCCTCCAGGTGGACGATGCTCTCCGCAGGGTGATATGATATTTCATTGTGCTATGATGAAAACCTTTAAAGCATGCCCCGACTCTATGTGGAGCAAAAGTGATGAATGCAATGAAGTACGAGAATATTTCACCGAGTGCATGAAGCCATCCAAAGAAGATGAAGAAATATGATTTTTAAAACAAACAAAATTTTAGGTATATCATAAATTGTATGGTAATGAATGGAAAATATATTTGTATATTTGTTTCACAGTTGGTAATTTCAATAAATGCATGCGTTACGTTGGCCCCTATGCGTTACGTTACCCACCCAACGTGACCCAGAATTAAGACAAAGTCTTACTATAAAAGTTTATGGGTCAATTTTGAAGTGGAAAATTTGAGTCAGATTCATGGCATATCAGTGTTTTGAACATTCAGTTACCATGTTCATTCTTTTAAAGCATTCAATACAGAGATGTAAAATTCGATAGCAAATTTCCTCGTTGGCAACGAAATTTAAGTTGTGTTGCAATTCTTAATCGTCTCATTAATTTCGTATGGACCAAAGTGGGATTTTGTTTTATCATTTGCCGCCATCATAAGTTTGGAATGCTAAAATATTCCTTATATTCTAAGGCGATCTAGTCATATCCATCCGTCTGTCGGAATGTAGATAGTGCTCGAAAGCAAAAATCTATCTGTACCTATATACACTTAGGTTAGGTTAAAAGAGGATACGGACATTAATCCGCCCCCATGCCATTATGGATATATACCCAAGCCCGTAATCGGCTTGTTGTGTGCTCTAAATACTTAAAAGTAACCTCGAAAAAGTGAATTTAAGTCAGGAATTCCGTGCTGCTTACAAAATCCCTAATTGATTTCCATACCACGCCCATATGTTGTTTTATGCGAAAGCCGGGAATTGACATTGACAAATGTTCCAACATCTCATCATCTTCCTCGCATGCCCTCCCCATGCTATCACTTGCCGCAACGATTTTGCATAAATGAGCTCGTAGTCATATGTGTCCTGTAATGATACCGTCTCGTATTCTCGTCTTCTCACAGTCCGGTTCTCCCCATAGGATTTTCGTCGTCCATACACTTTGAAATTTTTCGTGGACAATACAATATGGCTCAAAAACTATCCAGGGAATGTACGCGCAGCACGCCTTTTAGTACGCGCAGCACGCCTTTTATTACGCGCAGCACGCCTTTCAGTAAAGGTCACACGACAAATGAGCTCTTTGTACGTTAAAATTCTTAAATTGGCCGAATGGCTTCGATTACATGCTTGAATAAATAAATTTAAATCTAAATGTCATCAGTTCATCAACTATTCAACAAATCCGAATAAGCTTACAGCAATGTCAATATCATTCTCCGAAAAGCAAGGAAGCTTCCAGTGTAAGAAGTACATAAGCCTTTCGGAAACAAGGATGTAGCCGAAGCCATAAGGATGGCGAAGCCATCGTAAGCAATGGGTCCTGACGGAATATCTAGGCTAATTCTATAACATTTAGACGAATTACAATTCAAATACCTCATGGACACTATCAATTTATCTATCTCCACCCTAGTTATACCCGAGGTGTGGAAAATGGATAGGGTGGATCTTAAACCGGGGAAGCATCCCAAAATGAAAGAGTCATACAGACCCATCTCTCTCCTATCTCCGGTCGCAAGGACATTGGAGGTGCTATTGACCTGAAACACGACCGAAATGGGAGATTCATATAGACCCATCTCTCTCCTATCTCCGGTTGCAAAGACACTTGGGGCGCAACTGATCCCATTAATGACATCATTGACTCTTATCCTCCTAACACCACTGAGGCGGCAGCTCTTGCCGATGAATAACTCCATCGGGTCAATCCGGTACGTACAAACAGCTGCCATGGGATTGCCGAAAGAGGTGGATTGTGAACTACATTTGCGGTCGGGATGACTATAACCATCACACAGGTTGGAACCAGTGTTGCCATTTTTCCTACGAAAACTTTAGAAAAATCCTACCAAACGTTCTACGAGCTTCCATACAGCCGTTTTCCGATTGAAGGCATTGAACGCTCAACAGCAGTACTTGTACCAGGAACGACCAATATCATAACTTTTGTTTTTTTTTATCCTAAAATTTGATGCAATGAGACCTCTTGAAAGAGTATTTGGTCCCTCGACATCCTGGGGACGTCCACCACCAATAGGAGATGAGAAAAACCAACAGAGCTACTGTAACCCAAGTAAAATCCGAATAGTGTATCAAACTGAACTCGTCACAATTTCCAATCACTGATCTGCATGCAACGCAGCACCCCATGACACCAACCTTCGCCGGATGTTTATCAATCAGAAGAAGGCTGATTGGGCTGGCTTCAGAGAGTATACCAATCGGCGCTTCAGTGAACTCCCACCCCCTCGGATGTGCTAGTTGCCGAGAGGAAATTCCAAGACATCATTAACGCAGCAGCCGCTCGCTCGCTTTATACCAGACGGTTGGATACCCCAAGGGCGGCCTAATTTTCCGGCACAGGCAGTGCTACTCGCAGACGAGCGTGATGGGATTCGTATGGTATGTATGATGTATGGACCCCACTAAACCCAGAATCAACGAACATAAGCGGAATTTGTGTCTAGAACACTTGGAGCAATGTAACTTAGGCACCGGCTCAAGCAAGCTGTGGTCTACTGTCAAGTCACTCTCGAACCCCGGTAGACGGGATGACAAGACCTCTGTCACTTTTGGCGAAATAACCGTGACTGATCTGAAGAGATGCTCCAGGTTGTTCAACCGTCAATTTATTGTGCACCCCGGAGTGACAGGACAAGGAGGAGAGCCATTCGCCGTATTCATGATCTCCGAGCCGATGAACAGCCATCACAATTTACCGTGGGCGTAGTTACGAATGTCATCCGTAGCGCCAAATCCGTCAAGGCGTTGGGCCCCGACGGAATCTCTGCATTGATGTTGAGGAATCTGGATTCACCTGGAGTTGAGTACCTTATCACTATCCTCAACCTGTCTTTGAACACTCTTATAACTCCCGATGGCTGGAAATGGGCAGAGTGATCCCCCTACTGAAGGCTGGAAAAGACCCGAGTTTGGGGGAGGCGTACAGACCGATCTCCCTTCTCTCACCAGTAGCAAAGACGCTTGAGGCATTACTCCTCCCGAGCCTCGTAGGAGAATTTCCATTCGCCGAGCATCAATGTGGATTTCGAAGACTGCAAAGCACACATTTGCCGTGGCTTCAATCAACCCAGGCCAAGTGATAGAACGGTCCTCGTGGCACTGGACTTATCGAACACATTCGACACGGTCAGCCATGCCAAATTATTTGAGGACATCACCAACACGTCCCTCCAGCCAGGCCTGAAACGCTGGGTCGCGAATTATCTGTGTGGTCGACAGTAATTTTTGGAATTTAGGGATAGGAAGTCTAAGCACCGTAGAGTGAAACAGGAATTTCCCCAAGATGGGGTGATATTTCCGGCACTGTTTCTTCTACCTATACTCCATTCCAACCAGCGAGGATGGGGGGCATTGGCTCTTGCATAAAAATGGAGTTCCTATGATCCTCAATATGACAAGGTGAGTGAGTGGCCACCATATATGACCACCATGTCCCCGCAGCGATCAGTCGTCATATGGAACAGAACGAGCTTGACGAGGATCGCCACCATAACATGCAAAAGTGACTTCAACAATAACTCCCGCCGAGTCAGAGTAATCTCACAAAGAATCTGCATACTAATGTGGCTAATGTGGCTACAACAACAAGAACAGATTCGTCAATAGCCAAGATACTTGTGGAACTACACGCCGCGAACCTTATTGGAGAATTTGCAATTGCTAGGCATCAACATGGACTTCGCGGATTTTTAAAAATTGTAGTTTTGTTAAATCAAGGACATTTTTTTGCATTTTCATTACTTCCATAAATATTAAAGAAAATGGTTTTATGTCAAAGGACTTCAGCTATTGGGACCACTGCTTTTCATATTCTAATAGGATTTTTCTTTATTTGATTCTTTCTTCATATATGTAAAAATAAATCCAAACATCGACAGGTTGTTCAAAGTAAACACAACTGCGTAATCAACAAACAAAACACTTTCATTAGATTTTTTTTTCTATTTTATTTACCTCCAAATTTAACACTCTGTGTGTTTCACTGACGCATTCATCATAGTCTTAAAGTATATAAAAAACGAAATTGTAGTAAAACCCACATCATAGTCAACTTCATCACACATTAATCCAATCACTATCCTTTTACAAGAAGTAGGTTCTTGGTTTCCTGTAGGAGAACAATTTTCTGTTGCCCTTGTGGTGAACACGTTGCACCAAGGGGAACTTGATCTTGGAGTCGTGGAATTGTTTGACATGTACACGGCGGGTCTTGCTAGCAGCAATAGCTTCAACCTTAATTATTTGGATGGAGTGGGCACGAGCACGATGACGGGCACCCATGTCGCGATAGCATTGGGTGACAGCACCACCAACAGTCAAGTCACGGTATTCACGGTACATGTTGTGGGTACCAGAACGGGAATCGTAACGCAACCAGATGCCAAAATTCTTGATTTTGGTGGGAGAGGTTTCGTACACTTGCTTAAGGTTGACAATTTCGCCGGTGGTCTTCTTGAACTTCTTCAATTGGCGCAAGAAGTACCAGAAACGGGATTTGGCAACAATGTTGTCGGGGGCAAAGATTCTCATTTTGTACAAAGGAGTCTGAGGCTCCTTTTCGGAGGGCAACTTGCGGCCGATGACCTCGTATTCCTTCAACTGGAATAGACAAACAACAACAAAAACATATTCATTAGAAGGCAGTCTTTACCAACCATATATCAACAAGAAACATATCAATGAAAATGCGGCATATGTTTTTCAAGTCATTAATTTTTTGCTTTTTAGGCATATTTAGAATTTTTATCATTACTTCGCATTGTTTCAAGGGCCACTCATTGCAAAATTTGCGGAAATTCCTCTAGAATATGACAGATTTGCTAACACTCATTACAATGTTTTGACAGCTCCGTATGGCATGGCAGCACATGCCGATTTCCATTCAACATTTTTCCAATGAAATAGCCTTTAATGGCTTTTAAAAAATTTTAATTTTTATTAGTTCGATTGTCTAGCGTTGAAAATCACTTATGCCACACTTTTCACCGTCGTTTTATAGTAGTTTTTCACATTTTTTAGGGAAAATTACCTGTCCCTTGGCTTTCATTTTGGAAGCGTTCACGAAAAAGGAAACGGAAAGAGATGAGACAGCTGTCGTTTGCTTTTAGTACACGTGCATCAGTGCACAGTAATTGGGAAGTGTTAAGAAATTGAAATACAACTCGGTGTAAAACGTACCTAAATAGTTCATAGCTAGTTATTTTTTTATGATCTAAAGGTGCCATCACACCACATGTTCTTGTCTTATGACATGTAAAATTTTCAATTGTTAAAGTTTCACACATAGTGTGATGT
The DNA here is from genome assembly GCF_963082655.1 of Stomoxys calcitrans. Lineage (NCBI taxonomy): Eukaryota > Metazoa > Arthropoda > Insecta > Diptera > Muscidae > Stomoxys > Stomoxys calcitrans. The sequence continues at coordinate 147,552,883 of NC_081556.1, read as the reverse complement.
GAATAAAAATAACACATGAAAAACACTTTTCAAAATAACACGGTTATTTTTTCGATTAGAGGGGCGCTCTATTCCTTCTGACAAAAACATAAAAAAAATCAGTCGTTTTTGTTGTCAGTCGATTGAATTAAACTGTTTTCAAAACTTTATGATTTAAGCTGAGTATTCTGAAGAGCTTTTCAGACGGAATGCTATCAAAAATAAAAAAAACCCCGGCGAAAACGAAGTGCAAAAACGTCTTTTGGTATGAAAATAATGTTAAAATATGATTGTCAAATTCCGACTATTCCGAAAGCAGAAAAGAATACCAACCCATGGTACAATTAAAAGCTAGCATCATTAGCACAACACAAAACGCTTCCCCCAACGAAACTACCTTGAGTGGCAAATGCCGTAAATTGATATGCCCATGTGGTTTTAGCAATAAACTTTGTTTTACAACTTATCATCTTCAAATGTGTTTCATATTTTTATTTTCATCATTATAACACTATGTTGTTGGTTATGTGTGGAATATCGGATCAAATATATTTAAGTTTTTTGAAAAAAAGCCTTCGACATTTAGATTTACTGCAAAATCCAAACAAAAATATTAAAATTTTACTCAGCTGTTCGCATGACCTCATTTTATAAGTGCATCCTGATTCCAACTCTTAAACAGCTTTCTCAAAACTTAAATAATTTGAAGCTATAAAAATAAAATACTAGTGCGATAGCAAAAATGATGAATGATGATGAATTGGGAATTTTGACACACATAATAAAATACCAATGATACATAAATAGGGGCATGTCATAAGACAAGAACATGTAGTGTGATAGAGCCTAAGCCTTAAGGCTGGTACTACGTTCGTTGTAGAGATATTGTTCGCAGAAAACTTTTTTATGATAATAGATTTGAAGGCAAAAAATTTGCTGAAATCATTTAGTAGAACATTCCAAGATATATTCATTTACAGGTAGTGGCAGTTGCCCAACAACAAAATATTAAGTGCCTTATCTGTCAAAATCAGTGATTATTACAACTCTTATTTTGTGTATATTGCAAGTTCGCGCCTTTCTTCTCGAAAAACAAGAGTTTTGAACTGTGAACAACAAACATAGTACACGCCATTAGAGTAAAATCTTATTAAAACTTCGTTTACACTGTTCTTTAAGGAAAACATTTCTTTAGGGAAAACAGATGATCGTGTCATTGAATCCGGATTTAAAGAGCTATATTAGTCTGTGGGAATACATTTTTATTTTATCATCCATGGCTGAATTATTTTAAAGGTTGTCTCATTTGAACAACAATATTAAAACCATATGATATCGACATCTTGTCATCAAGCTCATCAACATTTTGCCAACACAAACAAATAAATTTGTGTGTGTGTGTGTGTGTACGTGTGCAAAAAGTGAGCGTGCGTTAGAGAGTGCAAATAAAAATCTGACATCTTAATACCGTCAATCCCATCCGGCTGTTAAAAACTGTTCGCGTGAGACCACCTTTTTAAATCCGCTTTGCTTCAGAGATGTATCCAAATCCCACTAGAACGTCAAATGCATGGTTTGGATTGTAAAATTTTTTCACATTTTGTTCCTTTGTTTACATTTTAATTGTTTTAATTTATAATTTACATGCAGGATTCACTGAATAAGGTTAAGCCAAGCGATCAGCCGATATACTTTTTTTTTAATATTTGGCAGTACTTGGCATTGAGGATGTCAACTTGTTCTCTTTTTACATTCATTCTTTGTTTACGTTTTCTCCTATATGATGACATTTTCAATCGTCAGATTTGACATCCTTAATGGTGTTTATGGGGCCTATCCACTTTGTGTTTTGCATGTGACCTAACCTTCTATTAGTGAATCCTGATTTACATGATTATAATAATAAAAATTTTGATGTTGTAGCGTCTACACATGATAATGCAAATAAAAACTAGAATGTCAATCATCGAAGTAATTAAAGGTGGTCTTATTCGTAAAACAACCACAAATAATATGGTGCAATCCGCCATCAAGCTGATTGACGTTTTGCCAACACACGCAAACAAATTTGTGTGCGTGTGTGTATACGTGTGCGTGCATGAGCGGGCAATATGCGAGAAAGAAGATAGCAACGAAGAGAGTGCAAATAAAAATCGGACATCTTAATACCATCAATCCCGTTCGGCCGTTAACAGCAGTTCGCGTGAGACCACCTTTTTAAATCCGCCTTGAATATCAATTAGGAAGTGGCCAGAAATTTGACCGTCTAGTAAGAATTTGGTATTCGTAGTTGTTGCGCAGGTGAGCCAATCTTCTTTATTCAACCATGCCCGCCTACACTAGCCCCTGGGCTACGCAAAAATTATTCACCACACCAAACATCATATTTTTACAAACTGAACAATTCAGCAAAAAAATAAAATCACATGCTGCCGCCGATTTTAATTTTCAATCGGCGCAGCTGGCGATCCGCCGATCAAGATTTCAGCTAAGCCGCCGCGCCGTCGTAACGCCTCGGCTTCGTACTCTGTTCCACAAGCATAGAGCGGCAATAATTTTTGACCGTGTTCTCCAAATTTGTGATAAATAAAACATAAGAATATTAAATATTCTAATTTTCTAGCATTACTCTAACCAAAACAAGATGACCAGGTAAGAATTGGTAGCCTTAATAAGCGCTTGGTGCCCCTGTAGTGTTTTGTTTGTATTTTTTCTAACCTCGAAATGTGTTTTTTGTATCCCCTCCCTCTTCCAAACACTAACTGACTAACATATGGTTTTACTTTTGCAAATATAGAGCCAGTATCGAATTGGGCGATGTAACTCCCCACAACATAAAGCAATTGAAAAAACTCAATACTGTGGTGTTTCCCGTATCCTATAACGACAAATTCTATGTGGATGTCTTAGAGGCTGGTGAATTAGCGAAGTTAGCCTATTACAATGACATTGTGGTGGGAGCAGTGTGCTGTCGCATTGATACTTCCGAGAATCAGAGACGATTGTATATAATGACATTGGGATGTTTGTCACCATATCGCAGACTAGGCATTGGTACTGTCATGTTTCAGCATATATTGAACTACGTGGAGAAGGACGGTAATTTTGATAGCATTTTTTTGTAAGTTGTTTTTTTTTTAACATTTACTAAGAAGCTTTGAACAAAATTATTTTTTCTTTTTTTTAAGGCATGTCCAGGTGAATAATGAAAGTGCCATTGAGTTCTATAAGAAATTTGGCTTTGAAATTGTGGAAACCAAAGAGCATTACTATAGACGCATTGAACCCGCTGATGCTCATGTACTGCAAAAGACTCTGCGCAAAACTGACCCTGAGGCCAGCCAACCAACAAGTGTTCAATGCAATGGCCAAACAGAGAAAAGAGACAAGAAAGCTTAATGGCAAGAAGCTGGACTACTTAAAATTTGACGTTTGCATGCGAACGTTACATCCCACGCATCCGCTCCTTTAAAAACACACACATACACACAAGCGCATCCGTTCACTGGAACCAGTTCTCATGATTTGTATAAACAAATAAGAAAAACAAACGTAAACACATCCTTTAACGAATGCATCAACCCAGGATGATAATTTAATGTTAGGCTATCTATTTAAAATAAAACAATCGTATGTACAACATTAAGCTGAAATGAAGCCAAACATGAATTGGTAATGAGCGAGCTTTTAAGTGAGTAAGTATTCCTTCCTTATGTTGAAATTAGCTCTACATCCTTTCGCATAGTCTTTGAAATTGTATTTTGCTGGAGTTGAAGTTGTATCAAAATGATCATATAATTGGCTATGCTATTGAAAATCTGTAAAAAAGAAAAAAGGCAAATGAAAGAAAGGATGATATGAAAAAATCCTTCTTGACCTACCATAAAAAGTACCGACAGATCACATCGTATTATCTTGCCAATGCTAAAATAATAGTTGTTATGCATGCGCCAATGCAAGAAAGATTCCAAATTTTCTCTCACCAGATGAGGCTTACTAAAATAGTCTCCCATTTGGAAAAAGGCATGGTCACAATTTCTTCTCTAAATAAAACACAAATATCAAAATCTTATTTTCGTAGTATTGTTTATGTATGTATGTACGTTAATTTGATGAATGTCAATATTGTCACATACTAAATATCAAGATTTATTTCTCACTTTCTTCACTTACCGAGGTCAAAGCCAAACGTCCATAAACTGCTATCATGAGGATCTTATAAAAGCGAGGCACCATAAACAGTACAGTGTAAATGTATTCGTAAGGCCGTGCTTTGCCCCCCATTGTCAACGAAAACAACATAAATCCCATATTGGTCAGCATGGCAAAGTCATGGAAAGATCCAGTTCCACTGACATTGCTAAAGATTTCATTAATAGTTGGTATCATTGAGCTGTACTCTTGAAAATAGTATTGCAAGAGTTTCAACTTCCTTAGCCTCGTGACATCACCATGTAGAGATGGCCTACTCGTACCAAAAGATATTTGCAATAGTTTGTATATCAAACGAAACCGTATGCGTATCATATCCATTCCAGCTACAAAAAGGAAACAGGCAGTACCCGGCCCACAAGTCATGCAAGCATATGAAAAGCCAATTAAAATGGAACTTTGCCATCCGCAACTGCAATGGGATAAATAGAAAACGAATCCCAGAGATATGCCAATGAAATAAAAGCCCACAAATGAACCAAGGGCATTAAATTTTCGCGAACTTTTGTCATAGTTCCACTGGACACATGGGAAATCCTTGAGTAGCAAATTATCAAGACTTTGAAGGCGATGGCAGTATGCTAAATGCTTCATTCGCTTAAAATCGAAACTAAAAGCTATTTGTGTATAAATCAGGGTACTAATGGTACACTCAAAACACAAAACAAATTTTGACACAGGCGATAGATGCCCTACCATTGCCTCGTACTGTTCTTCATCTTTGACCTTTATTGCCAGACCACCCATAAAGCTGGCCAATAGCAGAAAGCGTACAATATTTGTATACACGTACGACCATCGAGTGTAGTATATTCGCATTCCCTTTTCTATTTTGAAACATAGGCAACCGGTATGGTGCAAAACAAAATATAGCACATATAAGCACTGATGAATGGTATTAGCTGCGAAAAGACGCTGTTTTAAACTCATTTCGTGTTAGTAAACTGAAATAGATTTACCATGTGTCCAATAGCCGAAAGCTTCTCATTTGGCCGCAGGTTGATGAAACGTTAATTATTTATTAAGTGTTGCCTAATCAATTACATCTTAAATTAATTGCTATCAATTACCCGTGATAAGGATCAATCGTTTTGGTATTGAATGCGTGATGGGTACACTAACACATTCTCACATATCTAAACACGCGGAGCTGTTCTTGGTGCACACAAAATAACGTGCACCATTGTGTGCGTATGATGTGTGTGTGTGATTAGTTCGAGCGATCACACATAGCGTTTTTACATTACACGAACCCTAGGACTTTATTTGAGAAAATTCGTTTTATGCATTAAGTCCTCTGGGCAATGTTAATTAAAGCTGCTCACTTGAATCTTTAGATAAGCTATTTTCACCCTTGAAGTCGGAAGAGGTTGAGATAGAAAGTTTCTATGGGTCTTTTAAAAGGATTGTAATTGCGATTACGGAACAATAAGATTGGTAGAGGCCATATTTTGTGAAAATGGCTGAAATATTTTGTATACCCACCACCGTAGGATAGGGGGTATATTCATTTAGTCATTCCGTTTGCAACACATAGAAATATAAATTTCCGACCCTACAAAGTATATATACTTTGGATCGTCGTAAAATTCTTAGACGATTTAACGATGTCCGTGTGTCTGTCCGTCTATCCGTCTGTGCGTCTATTGTAATCACTCTGAGCTGAAATTTGGCAAAGATACGTCTTTTTGATGCACGCTGGTTAAAATCTTGAATGGGCAAAATCGGACCATATTTGGATATAGCTGCTATATAGACCCATCTTCCAATAAAGGGTCTAATTAATGCCCATAAATGCTTAATTTTTCATCCGATTTCGCTAAAATTAAAAACGGAGAGTAGTTTTAGGCTTCCCGACATCGGACCCAAACATTGTTCAGATCGGACTATATTTATATATAGCTGCCATATATACCGATCTGCCGATAAAGGGTTTGAAGCCAACAAAAGCCTAATTTATTACCAGATTTCGCTGAAATTTGGAACAGTGGGTTATTTTAAGCCTCTAGAAGTCTGATCTAAATATGGTACAAATCGGACTATATATCAGATAGCTGCCATACAGACCGATCTCGTGATAAAGGGTCTGAAGCCCATAAAAGCTTTATGTTTTGTCCGATTTCGCTGAAATTTGAACCAGTGAGTAGTTTTAGGCCACCCGCCTAAAACTACTAATTTGTTTATATTGGCCAATGAGTGGTTCAAGTTGCATTATCTGAATAAAATCAAAAAAAAAAAAAAATTAAAATGAAACCATGAACGAAAAAACTTTCGAGAACGGCTACAAAAAAAATGGTTGTATAAAAATTGCTGTTCTTGCCCGGTGCGCACTTTGTCCCCAGTTGTCTTAGGTGGAAATCTAAATGCATGTTAGTATAGGGTATACATTATGATCTATGAATTCTGAGAAAGTTACCATAGTTCCACAATTTTTTCAAGAGTCTGACGAGGTTTATGCCCTAAGATTTTCGGGTGATTTATTGTGAGGTTTGTTTGCCCATCAACTTTGACCTCAAGTCTTATTAGGACGGAAGGAAGATTAATGTTAAGTTGCGAGTCTTGAAAAATGGTGCAAGGCCAGTTTGCCCAGCTCATCGATGTTATTGCCTTTCGCCAGGATAAAGCAGTCATCTCCGTAGACATATTGTTTGAGGGGTTTGAGTCATATCATGGACCACGATGATGATTTGTAGGGGTTTCTTTAGGCGCAAGTCTATGCTCTTGCTCAAGGTAAACATCGCCCATAATTTATCTGCCGCAAAATTGTAGTTGAGAGAAATATAGCTTTTGTAATATTGGACTTTGGAGTTGTATCCGTGTGGAGGGTTCGTAAGTGGTGGTGTTAGCAATATTTTTCTATCTTTTAGAAATGTGAGTCCGTTTAATAACTGGTCATGGGGTTAGAGTAATTTTTCATCTTTTGGAGATATTTAAATTTACCCACAGTCGAGACGTTGTATTCTGACGTATTTTTCTTTATAGCAATGGCGGGCAAAAACACTATTGCACAGAATTGTGGACGTGTGCAAAAAATATTTTCATGCAAACAGTAATGGTAAATGTGTTAGTGTGCCCGCCATTGCTTTATGTACAAAAAAAGAGTAACAGTTGTATTATTCAAATGTATTTAAGAAAATGATCACCTTGTGTTAATGAGATCTACATTACATAGGAATACCCTGTGTATTCTTTATTGCTTCGCCATACGTTACGTTACCTATAATTGAAAACAGCTGTTTTTTTTAAGGCGCCATGATTTAGCGACGGTATGTCGAGTAAATAAATAATAAAAATAAAAGCAGCAATATTGTATTCGAGGATGGTGGTAAAAAATTTAAATATTGGGCTTCTTGGCCACGTTGATTCGGGCAAAACATCCTTGGCTAAAGTATTAAGTTCCATATCGAGCACCGCCAGCTTTGACAAGTCATCGCAATCACAACAGAGAGGTATATGTTTTATGTTGTTTTAGTTGCATTATTATATATAAAAAACATCCCTTCCAGGCATAACTTTGGATTTGGGGTTTAGTGCGCTTCTCATAGATACACCTGCCCACATAAAGTGTCAATGTCCAGAGATTGAACAAATACAAATTACCTTTGTTGATTGCCCGGGCCATGCCAGCCTAATAAGAACAATTATAGGAGGTTGAGTACATAGTAAAGACTTGTGAATCCATTTTTTAAATTTCATTTTATCTATGTTTGATAGGTGCTCAAATCATTGATATGATGATCTTGGTCATTGATGCCCAAAAAGGCATACAAACCCAAACAGCTGAATGTATTGTAATAGGGGCCTTACTAAAGAGAAAACTTCTTGTGGTAGTGAATAAAATAGATATGTTTGAATCCGAGGAGAAAAAGGCAGCAACTCTAAAGAAACTCGATACGAAGTTAAGAAAAGCTATATCAAGTACACAGTTTGGGGATAGTTTTCCCATATTTCATGTTTCTGCTGTAAGTGGTGAGGGCATACAAGAGCTTTTGGAAGGCATTAAATCTAATTTATATATGCCAACCCGAAACTTGGATGAACCGTTCTTAATGTATGTGGACCACTGTTTTTCGATAAAAGGGCAAGGTAAGGAAATGTATATCTAGAAAAAAATCATTTTTCCCCATTTTACTTACGATTACTTTTCACTGTTGCTGCATCGGTCAGCAAGAAAACAGTTTTTTTTGATATATTTTGGTGCATAAGGAAATTCATTCATACTTCAAATGATTATTTCTGATTAACTATAATAGCCATACATTCCATTTAGAATCTGCTCATCATGCATATACCTATTTGCTATTAATTTTAAACTGGCCCTAGTGAAACCCTAAAACTGTTTTATATAGGAACAATTTGTACAGGCACTGTGGTTCAAGGATCTGTTAGTGTAAATGATAACATTGATATTCCAAGCATAAAAGAGCAACGTAAAGTTAAATCAATGCAAATGTTTCGGAGACCAGTTCAAAAAGCCTCTATGGGCGATCGTGTTGGAATATGTCTAACACAATTTAATGCCAAATCTATGGAGAGGGGGATTCTATGTCAAGTGGGTTACATGCAGCTTATATATGCAGCTGTTATTCAATGTAACGTTATTGAATTCTACAAATATGCCATTAAGTCAAAATCTAAATTTCATGTAAGTGTTGGTCATAATACCATAATGGCCCATATAACACTATTCCAAGGAACTGGCGAAAGTCCAGTTTTTAATTCTGCATTGGAGTACGAATACATAGATGAGTTGGATGAGGATAAATGTAAGCAAACCACTAGTCAAACTGTGTTCTGTCTTTTGGAATTTGAAACACCGATTTATGCCACATCGAACTCCATATTGATTGCATCGAAATTGGATTTAGATGTTCATAGTACTTGTTGCCGATTAGCATTTTGGGGCAATATGCAATGGCATACCAATAATGCCAACTATACCAAGGAACAACTGTCTACATGGAAAATTTACAAAACAAAAGAAAAACAAGGAACTGTCCAAAGGGTGGCTAGTGATCAAGAAGTCATAGTACAAAATCTTTTCAAAAAGGAATCCAATCGTCAAATATACCTTGGCAAAAAGATACAGCTGTCAACTGGAGAGTGTGGACAAATCGAGAGCACATTTGGGCAAACATCTAAAGTAAAGATAACTTTCAGGGAGTGTTTAAAGGAGGATACCTTGCGATTGTTGAAGGAAGGTCGTGCAAATGATGTGATTGTAATGCTTAAATATAAAAAATATGTTTTTAATAAAAATTTAGGTATAATACAATAAACATATAATATGATTTTTATTTATTTTTTGTTTTGGTTGTGAAATTTGCACAACATTGCGTTCTGGTATTAATTTAAATGTTATAAAGAAAGTTTAGTACTAATATTTTTGAAATTTTGACTCATGATTTGCGAGATATTAAGAAGTTCTTTCAAAGTATCAATGAGAGAGAAGTATTGGGTTGCCCAAAAAGTAATTGCGGATTTTTCATATAGTCGGCGTTGACAAATTTTTTCACAGCTTGTGACTCTTTGCATTCTTTCTTCTGTCAGTTGTCAGCTGTTACTTTTAGCTTGCTTTAGAAAAAAAGTGTAAAAAAAGTATATTTGATTAAAGTTCATTCGAAGTTTACCAAATGGTACAGTACCTCTCAAAAATAGCCAGCATTAGGAGGGGATAACCACCGCCGATATATTTTGTCTGGTATTCTCTCCAAGTTTCGAGTCCAGACGTTCTGCGTCATATGCGGACATGCTAACCTTTGCGCTGCAATGGCCAGTTTATTTTCAAAAAAAGTTACAAATCGTTCTCAGAAAACGCGAATTAAATTTAAGGGAAATTTTAGCAAGTTTGGTATCATAAAAATTTTCCAATATTATTGCCAATACCTCGTTAGCAAATCAACAGCTTAGAGTATGGAAAACATTTCTTGGCACGAGATTTAAATTTCAAAATACAATTTGTTTGAATCGTATCTTCTCCTGGTCGATCTACAGTGGCTACAAAAAAGGCTACACAAGCATTTGTTTGCTAAAGGTGATATCAGACGACATGTATTTGTCATATGACATGGCAAACTGAAGCTGCTATCAATTGATAATTACATATTACATTTAAAGTAGTATTTTTTTTATTAGTTACTGCTTATAATTTTTAGTAATTTGTTTTTTATTTGTTATTTAGTTTTATCTAGATTCAGTAAGTGTTAAATAGGTTAAAAATTTTTTTCATTTTCTAAGTTTTTAAGTATTTTATGTTTAATTGAGTTTTTTAACTTATGTTAGAAAAGTACGTCTTATGCATAGTGTGATTGTTTATAGGCCTGATGGCTTCGTATTGCATGAAATGAAATAAATTAAATTAAAAAAAAAAAAACGACTGATAGTAACTATCGTCTGATAGCAACTTCACTGTGGTTCCATATGGAAATAACATTTTTTGATTTTGTCATTCTGCTTGTAACACCTCAAAATATACGTCTAAGACCCCATAAAGTATATATATTCTTGATCGTCGTGCCATTTTAAGTCGATCTAGCCATGCCCGTCCGTCTGCCTATCTGTCGAAAGCACACTAACTTTCGAAGCAGTAAAGCTAGCTGTTTGAATCTTTGCACAAATACATTTTATAAGAGTAGGTCGGTTGTGATTGTAAATGGGCCAAATCGGTCCATGTTTTGATATAGTTGCCATATTAATCGATTATGGCTCTTGACTTTTTGAGCCTCTATAGGGCGCAATTCAACATTGCAATTGCAACAACTTTGCTTAGTATGGTTCAAGTCGGTTCATAACCAGATATAGCTGCCATCTAAACCGATCTTGGGTCTTGACTTCTTCAGCTCTTAGAGGGCGCAATTCTTATCCGATTTGGCTGCTGTTTTGCACGACGTGTTTTGTTATAATATCCAACAACTATGCTAAGTATGATTCAAATTGGTTCATAACCTGGTATAGCTGCCATATAAACCGATCTTGGATCTTGACTTCTGACTTGAGGGCGCAATTCTCATCCGATTTGGCTGAAATTTTGCACGAGTTGTTTTGTTATGACTTCCAACAACTGTGCTAAGTATGGTTCAAGTCGGTTCATAACCTGAGATAGCTGCCATATAAACCGATCTTGGGTCTTGACTTCTTCAGCTTTTAGAGGGCGCAATTCTCATCCGATTTGGCAGAAATTTTGTACAACAGCTTCTCCCATGACCTTCAACATACGTGATCAATATGGTCTGAATCGATCTACAGCTTGATACAACTCCCATATAAACCGATCTCCCGATTTTGCTTCTTGAGCCCTACAAGGCTGAATTCTTATCCGAATGGACTGAAATAATTCACAATGACTTCTACAATGTTCAGCATTCAATTTATTTATGGTCCGAATCGGACTATAACTTGATATAGCTCAAATAGCATAACAGTTCTTAGTTCTTATTCATTATTCTTTGTTTGCCTAAAAAGAGATACCGCGTAAAGAACTCGACAAATGCGATCCATGGTGGAGGGTATGTAAGATTCGGCCCGGCCGAACTTAGCACGCTCATACTTGATTTTAATTTGTTTTATAGTATTTTACATCTTACATTCATATTTAGGTTGGCATAGTAGGGGTGTTGCTTAAAATTAAAAGATTTCATATTTCTGTCACATATTAATTATGTCATCATGCAAATAAGAAGAAAATTTCATTCAATTCCCAAATTAACCTATTCAGAATTCCACTCACACATAAGTCGTAGCATCAATACCCTCCAAACATTTGGAAGTGACTTTCTCACTCCCTCCCAGAATTGTCACTTTTTAGGCTCTTTTGTATGATAGTTTGTAGAAATTTCATGATTTAAAACAACAAAATACATTACTATCGAAATTCTATCATTCACGCTTCCCTAATTAGTTTCTCATAATCAACTGTTATTGCTACAAATTTAAAAATAGATTTTTTGTTGTTGTTTTGGACGCTAACTCAAAATACCCCAAACAAGAGAATGTATGTCAACTTAGCCTTCTGTAATGAAGAAAGGCCGGTAGCACAGAGGGATAGCATACGCCTCACAATCGTAAGGTTGGCTGTTCAAATCCCAGTCAGGGAAAATCATTGCAAAGAAAATCTTCGATTATTAATCTTGATTTGAAAAAGAAGCAAATTAGAAAGAGAAATAAAAATTAGCCTGACTCTAAAAGGTAAAAAAAACATTTGGCAAATAAAAATTTATTTTTATAAATGACGTTGATAATCGAATTTTACACTTTTTTTAGTCCCTATTTAGTCACTCATGGGTATATATCGCCAAGTGGAACGTTTTCTCCCGTACCGAGACACTAATTAGAGTAAAAAATGATATCGCCTGAGATTGTTTTCAACTTCCTTGAGTGCAGATTTAGTGACTCGCACGATAGAAAATGTTTGGAGGGTAATAACAAATATATGAGTATACAAACGTGTGTGTTATCCGATACATTTATAATTAAAAAAATGCAATTTTAAGATGATTTCTTATTAAGACGAAATTAGCCCTTATTTGAAATAAGCTTTAATTGAAAATCCCCTGTTTTCCATGAGTATCTTCCAAAATGATTCATGCTTTACAAATTGCCTAATTCTTCTTTTTTACTTTTATTGATTAAGAAGATAGATGGAATTAATCAATGAAAACAATTCAAATAATAATAAAGCTAAAATAATTTGGACAATTATAGAATATCAATTAAGACTGCGATAGCAGCAAAATTTCATAGATATAAAAGCTCGTCTCTTCATCGAACAAGGCTCAGTGCATTTTTAGACGGACAAGGATTAAGTCATCTTCGCTTGGATTTGGTACAAAATGATGGCTTACGAAGCATTTATTGCTATTGGAATTTTATTGGTTGCTGGTAATGTAGAGGGCAAACCTATATTTAAGAAAATTGGTGTGGCAACTCATCCTGTCTACACTCAACCGCAGCCCACTTATGTTCAACCGCAGCCCACCTATGTTCAACCAGCACCAGTAATACAAGCCCAACCCGTTTATGTGCAGGCAGCCCCAGCTCATCCCCCTCCTCCACCACCACCACCACCACCGCCACCTCCTCGACAGATTATCGTACAGCCTGTAATAGTTCGACCTGTAGTCCAACATCCTGCACCACCACCACCACCTCCTCCTCCGAAACCTGTAAAGGTTCAACCTGTAATAGTTAAACCTATAGTGGTGCAACCAATTATTAAACCAGTTCAGGTACAACCAGTAGTTCAACACCCAGTAGTACAGCGACCAGTGGTCCATTATCCAGTAGTTCAACAAACAGTTGTAACAAAGCCAGGTCATGGGAAGCGCAAAAAACATCATTAATCCCCATTGCTCTAAATACCAGTAATAAAAATAAAAATAATTTTTAAAGTGAAAATTCAAGTGAATTTTTGTTTTGCCTTGGTATTATTTTTGCCCTATCTATAGTTTGGAGCAACTAGAAAATCAAAGAAGTAAAATGACAACTCAATGAAACCTACATTTCAACGAAATTATTTCACCAGAGTAACTGTGGCTTTCCCAGGCAGGGTTTCTCGCCGTTTGCATTAGGTAGCGGGCTTCTGACAAGGGCTATACTCGTTTGGTATGCTTAAATCGCATTGAATCACTCCGTAAACATCCATATATGTATATTCTTCCTGACATGCCTGGGAGGTGTTCCCGTTCTATTAGTTGGAAGTTTAAGTTCAGCAGAAATTGTTTAAATAGATGATCACTATTGTTCTTAACTTTATGGATCTTGAATGGTCGATGTTTGCCATCAAGAGACAGCCAATTTTTAAGGCTGTATTTTGACAGGCATACAGGCTTCCCCAACGGTTTTGCTAAGTCCTGCGGGCCACGCTGAGGCCACACAGGCAAACTTCTTACATATCAATGAGTGCTGTCCGATTCAAGTTTAAGCTCAATGATAAGGGCTTCCTTGTTGTAGCCGAGTCCGAATGGCGTGGCCCATTGCGACAACTCTTTGGGACGAAGTTTTTACATGACATAGTATCTGACAAATGTCGCCCGCATTAGGAGGGTATAAACTCCGCTGAATTTTTTTTCTGATGTTCTCGCTGGTGTACGAATCATAGGCGGACATGTTCACCTCATCGCTTCGGTGGCATCTTTCGCAGATTGCAGTAGTATTGGCTTCCATGTATGGGCTGTCGGGTATGGGCTATGAGAACAGGCGGTCGAGGTTCACACTTAGGACCTTTGGGTGATTTACAATCCAGGTAGTGAACTGTATGGCTGATGATTTTATTTAAAAAAATCAGTTTAGGACTCCTGAAAAACTGCAAGGTCTTGATAGATCCAGTAGGAAAACCATTTAGGGGTCTAGAGACTCAAGAACTTAAATTCCGGGTCGTTGAAAGGCATAAAAGCACTTCATATACCAAACTTTAGGTAAACTCATTAAAAATCGTGTTTTGGAGCTCAAAAAGTCATATCCGGGAATCAGTTTATATGGGGACAATACCTGTTTGTAGACAGTTTATAAGGGTGATATATCTATTTATGGAACTATTTGGTATGGGTGCTAGAGGGTATTAAAGTACGTCACGCAAAAAATTTCAGGGAAATCAAGTTTTAATTGAGATATTGAGCCGAAATTTGGCACAGACACGTATTTTTTTCCATACGCACGTCAAGTTCTTTAACGCAAATATAGGACCACATTAAGCTAAAGCTGACATAGGGACTAATCTCCCGGTATAGGGTCTTCAGTTTATAACAATCACATTAATAACCCGATGTCGCTGAAATTTGGAACGGTTAGATGTACTAAACCTCGACATCAGAACCGAATATGGTCCTGCTCGGACCCTATTTATAAATAGCTGCCATATAGACAGATCTTCCGGTTTAGGCTGTTAATCCCGTAACAGTCGTATTTATCTCGTGATTTAGCTGAAATTTGGAACGGTAGATTGTGTAAGTTCCCTCATCATCTGCACCCAATATGGTCCCTAGGATTACTGATTTCGATATAGCTGCCATATAGACCGAACTCTTGAGCACATGACAGGAGGATTTATTACCCGATGAAATTGGGAAAAGTGGATTATGTTAATCCTTTCGACATCCGCACAAAATATTGTCTCCATCGAACTCGATTAAGTCGTTTAAAGCCGCATGAATTGCGGTATAGTCCAAATTGGACCATATTTTGATATAGCTGCCATAGAACGATCTGCCGATTTAGACTCTTAAAACTATAAAAGTAACTGAAATCCTAGCATCCCTTGATGTAATCACCAAATAGAGTCCAAATCAGATTATATTAGGATATAACTGCCATATAGACCAATCTGCTTATTTACGGTTTTACCCCGTGAAAGCTATTACCCGATTTCGTTGAAATTTGGAATAGGGAGTCACTTTATCGCCCGATATCAGTAGCAAATATAGTGCAGATCAAATCATATTTAGCCATAGCTGCCATAAAGAGCGATCTTTCGATTTAGGGTCCTTAACCCCTAAAAGGAGTCCACCGAAGTGCAGCATGGCCGCCTATGAAGTTGAATGCCTGGATTATAATGCTGACGAGAAAAAAAATTTCAGTTGCGGTTTTGTTTTTTTTTTATTGTAGCGGTGTGTACACTCAAACGGCAGTCCTCGCCTATGAAGGACTCCGTCGGGTCTAACTGGACGTACAACCGGCTGTCCCGATCTGTCTACATGCCCGTTCGGGTGTGATTTTTCTGGTGGGGCGGTCCCCTACGTACTTGACTTAAATTTTTTATGAAAGTTTTGTATTCTATTCCCAAATACCTCCCATTTGACTCGCACATTGACTCGATCGGTCCACATTTCAAAATATTTATACCCTATTATTCCTTCCAGATCTTAACCGATTTTCACAGATGGTGCATAATGTTCCCGTGGTGAAAATAGGGTACTACATTTTTTGATTTCTGAAGGTGGGCGGACCCTCCCCTTTACCCTAATTTTCAGAAACCCCAGATCTCGGAGATGGTGATGCGATTTAAGCGAAATTTTGTGTGATCTCTTTTGGTAACTTACCTAGGGGGGACGCCCCACCCCAAAACTTAACAAATATATATATAGACCAATCACAACAATATGGCTCTCAAATGAAAGGTATTTAAGATTAGAAAACATATCTGATATCTAATTTTCGGACCAAGTGTTTGGGGGACCACCCCAACCCCCAAAACACCCCTAAATCGGACATATTTACCGACCATGGCAATATGGGACTCAAATGAAAGGTATTTGCGAGTAGAATATGAATTTTACATTCAAATGTGGGACCAAGTTTCTGGGGTCCACCCCTTCCCCAAAACAACCCCTAATCAGGACTTATTTACTGACCATGGCAATATGGGGCTCAAATAAAAGGTATTCGAGTGAAGAATATGAATGCAAAGTGTTGTGGGGGCCGCCCGTCTCCAAAAATACCCCCCAAAGAGTCCAAATTTACGACCATAGCAATATGCGGCTCAACTGAAAGGTCTTTGGGGTTAAAGCACGAATCTGATATCAATATTCGGGAAAAGTGTCTATGGCGCCACCCCCATAACACCATCCAACAAGGGCGTATTTGCTGAACATTGCAATATGGGGAGGAATAGGTATTTTAGAGTGGAACACGAATCTGATATATATTTTCAGGGCCAAGTCACTGAATGGCCGTCCCATCCCCCATAACAACCCCCAAATAAGACGTATTTGCTCACCATGACAATTTGGGCCTTAAGAGTGTGGAGTTCGATATTGATAGTTTTTAGGGCCCATACACCAAACCGGAAATATTTGCAGAATTTTGCAATAAGAAAACAAATTTGATACCCAATTTTGGGACCAATGGCAATATGCGGAACAAATAAATGATATTTTAAAGTAGAGCACGATGCTGATATATTTTCATGACTAAGTGTTTGGGGTACCACCCGCTCCCCAAAACATCCCTTAATCGTACATATTTACCAACCATGTCAAATGAATGGTTTTGTGGAGTAGAGCACGAAATTGATACCCACTTTCGGGACTAAGTTGTTTGGGGTTCCCCTTCCCCAAAACATCCCACAAACAGCAATTATATACTGACCATCGAAATATGGGTCTCAAATAAAGGTATTTGGGAGTAGAATACGAAAGTGATATCCAAATGTGAGACCATGTATTTGGAGCACAGCCCCTTCCCCAAAACGCCCCCAAAGAGTGAGTACATATTTACCGACCATGGCAATACGTGGTCTGGGCGACCACCTCACACCCGAAAAAAATCTCTAAATCTGGCATACATATTTACCGATCATGGCAATATGGGGTTCCAAACAAAAGTATTTGGGAGTAGAGCACGAAATTCATACCAACTTTCGGGGCCAACCTAGGGGCCTTCCCACTCATAATATCCATGGGAATATTGGGCTCAAATAATGTATTTTAAGAGTGGAGTACATCTAACATCCAAACTTAAATGGTCCTAAACTCTTCGATTTCGTAGTACAATAAAGATAAATGGGATTCAGATAAAGACATTTATATTGTGATGCTATTAGTCAAGCGATAGCAAAATACCATGCTACTACTAGTAGCATGGTATTTTACTAAAAGCTCTTTAATTGTCGAAAATAAATTTGCAAAGATAGTTTTGTGCCTTATAAAGTAAGGAAGGTAAGGGCCCGGTTTAGCTAGTTAAAAAAAATTGTTCTAAATTACTTTGTAAACTTAACATTAATAGTGATTAAATAATATTCCACAATTTTTAGATCCTCACAATTCATTGTTATTCTTTAAATTAAATTTGAAGGCATATGGGTAAATTGTAACGATGCAAAGAGTAACAACATTTCTATCACTATTCCTTTTCTATGCTGCTATCAACTGTATATGATGAAAGATGCTTATACTAAAGCATGTAATCATCATTTTATCAGCATTGTATAGACACACCCGTTGAGTTTGTCCCCATATACATACAGAACAAACAAAATACATCTTCTGGCTCTGTTGCAGGAAATATTCTTAATAATGGCATTTGTTCGTTTGTACCAATGCTTTAAGAATGCCACCATTATTATTGTTATTATTATGGTTATATTCTAATATCAATATTCCATGTTTGTTTGAAACTTTCTCTTCATCTCTTCATCTGTTCTACTGTTCATCTTTTCTTTCCATTTTTTTATACTATGCATTATAATCAAGTTAAGCGAAGGTTTTGCTCTTATTACTTACAGAACCAGACCAATTATATGACAAATATTCGCCTTTTGTGGTTTGTTCATAGTAATTTATCGCTGCGCGAAGATGGCCAATATCCTTGGAAATTGTACATCAGAAACAGTGCATGATGGTTATCTTTTCTTCTGAAATGAATTCACTTTGGTTCTTTGGCAAAAGGAAGGTATAAATATTTCATCAGATGCGATTATGTTATCATAATCTAATCAAGAGTGGTTCCAGCGAGTGTAACAACATCAACAGTATCGGCTACGAGACAGGCAACTACTACATTGTTAGATACAAGCCTTCATTTTCAAATAAGCAAAATGGTGAGTAAAAATTACTTTTTTAAAATTAATTTTTATTTTAAATACGAATTTTTAAAATTTTTATTGGTATTTCAAAAAAATAAGATGCTTTTTTATTAACATATTTTCTATATAATATGACATTTTATATATAAAATATATTTTTAATTTTAGAAATTTAACTAAAAAGATATAACTGATTAAAAACGTTAAAACTAAGTAAAATTTCGTCAACTTTATCGGTTTCCGCAGAAATTGTTAAAAAAAGACATTTAAAACCTAAGTCAGATAAATTGCAAAATCCAATCCAGGAAGTAAAAGGCGTCACACGCCAAATTGAATGAAGTGAAACTTGTGTGACACCAATACGTTGTCACGTTCTGCTCTGATGTAGTAGTTGAAAAACAGAAACAGACGAACACCAACCATTGGACAACGCCCTGCAAACATTTTAGATCGTCAAACAATCTTCCGCGAATCTTTTAGATGAAGGTTACAATCGCGGATGAGCTCGTCTAAGAGTCGTAGACGATCCCTCCATTGTGAGGAGTTGTGTCCCCAAGACGACTCCTGTGGAAGATTGTTCCGCGAATCTCTCATATGATTTGCTAAAGAGTAATTAAAAGTGTCCTGGAAGATCTTAGAATCGTGTGGAGGAGTAATAAATTAGTGTTTTGGAATATTTATAGAATACTCTTCTAGAAGAGTTGCGCATTACTCGCCTGGACGAGTAACAAACATGTGTTTTTTGGAAGAGTTATCAAATATTGTTGCAAAAGAGTTGCTCGTTATTCGCTTGGGAGAACTAAAAATGCATATCAAGTTTAGTGTTGATCGAAAAATTAACAAAAACATCTTCAAAAGTACCAATCGTCATATAAACCAAGTGAGAATTCGGTTTGATCTTGTGGAAGTTGTCCACTCAAAACAAAACATGGAATAACATTATTCAATACAAGTCCTAAACGCACTAGGCATAAAAATACAAACAATCGCGAAAAGAAAAATCTTCTGGGCGTTTATAATGCAATGCGTTGCGAAATAATTGTCACGAAGAGTTGCTAAAACTTCCGCACACGCAATGGATTGTCCAATGATAATCTAGAAGAGTGTTTCACGATTCATACGGATTATAACACAATGACTTGTATTAGAACCGTCGCGAAAAGTTACTTAAACTTCTGCACACGCAATGGATTGTCCAATGATAATCTAGAAGAGTGTTTCACGATTCATAAGGACGATTATAACACAATGACTTGTAATAGAATCGTCGCGAAGAGTTGCTTAAACTTCCGCAAGCGCTAGTTGAAAAAGAGCAATGCCCAGTAGAAATCTTTAAAAGTCAGAGATAATGAAAAGCGATATATCAAAAATGTTTTTGCGAGTTTTCTTCATGATGTGAATTTTTCCAAGTCCTGATAGTTTCCCATGGATATAACTTTTTTCAATAATGCGAATTCATTTTCGTATGAAAACGGAATTCCGGGTGTAAACATTTTTCAGTTTAGCGGCAATTTCAGTTAAGCAGCTTTTCACTTAAGCGAGTTTCATAGCATTTAATAACACCACAAATAAATGGTTCTTCTCATCAAGTTTGACTTTAGCGGGATTTTTCACTAAAGCCTATTACAGTTATGCGGTTTCGACTGTACATACAAGATGGTCGTTATATCCATGAACGATCAAGATGTGTCCGTCCATCATTTTTGTTGAAATCACTCTACAGCCTAAAGTCCAAAGATGGTATCAATCTTGATGTAGCTCCCTTTACACCGATCTCTCGATAAGAAATCTTGAGCTCATAAAAGTCATATTTTTGTATGTGACGGCCATCTAGGAATTGAATCCGAAATTTGATATCAGGTTTGTGTTCTACTCCAAAAGATCTTTCATTTGAGCCCCATATTGCCATGGTTAATAAATATGTCCCTTATAGGGTGTGGAGTGGCCCCAATCACTTGGTCCCACATTTGTCAGTTTCGTTTTCTACTCTCAAATATCTTCCGTTTGAGCCCCATATTGTCATGACTGGTTTATAAATCCATTTGTCGGGCTGTGGGGGTGGGCGGTACCCTTAGCCAATCCACTCCAAAATTTGGATAGGAAATTTTTGTTTTTAGGTTACTATAAAAGTGCAAAAAATTTCGTATAAATCGGTTCAATCATCACCGAGATCTGGCGCATTTGAAAATTGGGGTAAGGGGGAGTATCCGCCCCCACTTCAGATATCAAAAATGTAGTACCCCAGTTTACGACAGGATCATTCTACACCATCTGTGAAAATTTCAAAAAAATCAAATAAACAGACCAATATTGATTTTTGAACAACTAAGATGATTTTTTAGTTTCTCCTTGTTCAACTCTGGGTCATTACTAGTGGTACCAAGTCCATTAGTTCGATGTTTTATTCTTTTCTAAAATAATCGAGTTTCATAGATCCTATTTTTCTTTGTTTTCTTTTCAAGGATTCATTGTTTGCTGTGTTCTTAGCCTTAAAAGAACCTTTTCTTTGCTAGTCGTACTTTGAGGCCTCTAATATCCAGTTATAGATTTTACAATGCTAAACGTAACACCAAAACAGGAACTAGGGATCTTCACCGTAAGAGAATTATGGAGATCACTCTACATGGGGGCTATATCATTATAAAGTTATATTAAGCGCTTTCTCGAACCTAACCGGTCAATGGTCAATAAACGTATCTGGGTAAAGTTTTAGCATGATAGCTTAGTTTACAGCAGACAAGCGAACAGACAGAGGAATCAAGCCATTTCCGTGTATAAGGAAATGGCTTGATTCCTCATAGATGAATATTTTGATTCCCCCTTAAAAGCCCCTATCCTATGGTGGGGGGTATAAAAATGGGCGTGTCATATACTTAACTAAGAATTTTATATTCATTGCCAACACTCTTGGCCAGCATAGTTTACACATAGTCATACCCATATTCATTCTTAATGCAACAGAGGGGGATTCACATGCAATTCACATTGCAAAACAAGCCCACTACTAACTGACTGCATTACTCATATGCATCATTGTAAATAATATCATTAATTCGAGTGCATTTACACGATTCCATTCAATAATTTCACCGCTAATTATTACTAGTATTCAGTTGAAACGATCAATTGGCAATTGATATTCTAACTAATTTCTAGTGGCATGTTTCTTTCCCCTTCCCCTGCACCATCAGGTTTATGGCATTCATTCATAATCGTTAAATTCAAATACGACACATTTTTGAAATATTCCACAGTTTGTGAAAGCATTTCATGTGCATGCATGGAGATCGTTATAGCAAGAGAGTAGTCCATGGAATAACAATGAAGTCCAGGCGGTGTCAACAGAAAGTTGCACCACAAATATGACTGCATGCCTGCCTGGCTGGCTAGCTGGCTAGTTGGCTTGGAGGAAATCGAAATCGCCATGAGATAAACGGTGATCGTTTGTATAGGGGGACTTGTCTTTTGTATGGATTTGATAGCCATCAACAACGGGAAGAAAAATTGCATTTAAAAATTTCGTCTGTCCGTACATCGGTAGTTTGTATGTTAGTGTGTCCGTCTGAACGTTTATTTGTCTGTCTGTCTGTCTGTCTGTATTGTTGTTATTGCAAAATTTACATCGAATGTAATGCTGTTTACAACAGACATTTAGACGCGTTTTCAATAACACGTTGTTTGAGGTGGCGGCGGTGGCGTATAGAATTTAAATGCAAATAGAACGCAGACAAGCGAAAAGGAATTTTTGTTGCAAAAAAATTAGTTATTCACATATTTTTTTACTTGATTGCAACAATTTGTTATTGTTCTTCTGGTCACACTTTTCATATATGAATGAATGTTTATATGCTGCAATAGAAAATATATTTATATATATACAATTCAGTAAATTTTTTTATTATAACATTGCATTTGGATGTTTGAATTGAATCATGGAGTTTGTGATCGATTAAATCTATGTTAACAAGAATAATGACGAATTTCCTGTAAGGCTTGGCTTTTAAAGCACTTCGACAGTAAATATCTATTGTCCGCCTTGGCTATAAGTTACTAGTCTATTATTTGAAAAAGACTCTTGTCAAATTTCAATTTCATTTTTATTACAACTGGATTTTCTATGATTTTTGTGAGTATTGTTGACCTGAGAACTTTTGTGTGGTTGGTAATCGTTTCGGCTTAAGGCCAATTGAAACGATTATCAAAATTGCAAATTCCACTAAGGAACAGGGGCAAACTTCTCCTATATCAATGAGTGAAGTCCGATTCAAGTTTAAGCTCAATGATAAGGGGCCTTCCTTTTATAGCCGAGTCCGAAGGGCGTGCCACAGTGCGACACCTCTTTGAAGAGAAGTTTTACATGGCATAGTACCTCACAAATGTTGCCAGCATTAGGAGGAGAAAACCACTGCCGTAATTTTTTTCTGATGGTCTCGCCAGGATTCGAACCCAGGCGTTCAGCGTCATATTGGACGCTGAACTCCAATATGTTAGAAAATCTTGTCGTAACGTTTCTTTTGAATTTGTTTTTGAAATTTTTTAGAAATTCTGCTTTGCAGTTGACAAATAGATATGTCGGTATATTCTCTTCGTACTCTACCTGCTTTATGGTGGATTTGCCTGGTCTAAAGCCACACAGTTTACCTCATTGACCCAAGTACCCCATTCACTTTCGATCTCAATCTTTTACACAATCCGCTCGAAAACATTTTGTATGTGCTGAAAATGGTACCCTTTTGGCACCTGTTGCTTTGTAATGTTTTTAGCCGGGTTACTACTTTTTCGATTATATTTTGTCCAGGAAGTGAGGAGCGTTTGCGTTTTCTTCATTACGGAATATCTTTTATTTATCTGTTTCAAGGTTTTTTTTGGTGGGGATGGGACGGCTTCCAGTCACTATATATCAGATTCGCCCAAAAGCCTTCAATTTGCGTTGCATATTGTATTAGCGAGAACATCAGCCAAAATGTACAGCGGTGGAAATCCCACCACTAATGCTGACGACATTTGTAAGGTATCTAGCCAAGTAAAACATTTCCACGAAGTTGTATCGCTAAGCGGTACGCTGTTCAGACTTCATTTTATTCTAAATGAAGTGTCCTCATAATTTTGCTAAATCTTTGATCGGACTGCTGCGTCCACCATACCTGAAAATTTAAATGCCAGATTTATCTCCAAACCCAATGAACTTTCTTTTTTTGTTTGTTTCTCTATGGAGACGAGCTCAATGATCGGAGATTGCAAATGGAAAAGGAAAGCCAAAGATAGCAAAACACACCAACCACCATGGGACGCGTTTCGTCTTTGGTTAGAAGACTTTTCAACCATATTAGGTGTGATGGCTTCAAGGACCGTGCGTTTGAATCGCATCTATGATACAATTACCACATGAACCACGCTCTACAACCCTGTCTATTAGCTGTACTTTTTCCCAATGCATGTATTTTTGTGTAATGACAAACTTTTTTCTGTGGCAATTACACTTCTTCCGTACTGCACATGACTTTGTGCATCTGTTGGAAGTTGTACTGATGGCTTCGAACGCAGGTTCGAATCCAAGACGGGCTCTGCCGAATTTTTTCATTTTTAATTTTTCAAGTTTTTTTTAGCCTGTTAGGGAGAAGATCATTAAATTTTACAATTTTTATTTGTTTATCTTTCGAGACGAGCTCAATGATTGGAAATTGCAAAGAAACTTCAAAAACTTTCATTGAATCCTATTTTGTCACGATCAGTCAACATGTCCGTTCAGAGGGTTCTTTGTCCCAAAAGGTCCCATACTAGAGCTGACAATCCTTCGTTTCCTTCGATAGTGTTGCTATTTTTCTTCCTCACTATCGATACTATCGACAAATCTGTTAAAAAAATCATAAAATATATTTTCAAAGAATGCCTGCAGAAGTGATTTCCCTCAGGTTGGTTTCCCTCAGAGCTCCCTCAGGTTGCTTGACCGCAGTATTAATTACCTAATTCGTTTTTTTGGTTAGAATTTGGTTCAAACAAAATTATGCTTAAATCTGTGTCTTCATCTCCGAGTGCCCTTCACATTTTACTCTGCTCTACTCTAATACTGCTTTCATGTATCCCAGTCGACTTACATGTCCATTTCAGTTTTTCTTTTGGAATGGATGCTCTACCAAACACTTTGCCTAATTTTGGATTTCGCCCCGGTAGGCCTAAATGCCTCTTATGTGTAATTTTTTCTGATGGGCGAGGAGTTCAATCCGCCAGACACTTTGCGTTAAACTTGTATTTGTTATCTACTCTTAAATAGCTTTGATTTGATACCCATATTGCCCTTATAGGTAAAAATATTTTGTTGGGGGTTTTTCATGACATTTGGGTCGAATTTTTATTTCAAATTCGTACTTTACTCTTAAATACCTTTCGTTTGACATTTCGTATTTTTGCTTAACTATAAGGGTGCGCACAAAATGTACCTTAAATCGGTGCACCCATATCCGAGATATGCAAATTTGTCCACGAACATTCCATTAAGGAACAAATCAATGAGTGCTATTCAATTCAAGTTTCAGCTCAATGATAAGGGCTATTCTTTTTATAGCCGAGTCTGAACGACGGGGAGTAGTTTTTGAATGGTATAGTACCTCACAAATATCGCCAGCATTTGTGAAGCTCTCGCCAGGATTCGAACTCAGGCGTTCAGCGTCATAGGCGGATATACAAACCTATGCGCTACGGTGACCTTCAGATCAGAGATTTTAAAATTAGTAGGAGGGTTCGTCCGCCCTTCGGATATTAAATTTGGTCTCAAGACGTCATATCGGGATATCGGTACTTAAGGGGGCCTATATCACCATATTGACAGATTCGGATAAAACTTAGCACTGATGTTGTAAGTCATAAGATAGGGTTTTGGGGCAAATTTCAGCCAAATCAGTTGAAAATTTGGGATTCTAAGGTCTGTAGAAGACAAATCCGGAGATCGTTTTATATGGGGCTAGTTCTGTTTATAGGCCGTTTCGGATCATATTTGGAAGTGAATGTTGGAAGTCATAACTCAAGTGTTTGTTCCAAATTTCAGCCAAATCGGATGAAAATTGAGACTTCTAAGGGCTCGAGAAGTCAAATCCGGGGATTGGTTTATATGGGGGCCATATCTGTTTATAGACCGATTCGGATTATATTTGACATGGATGTTGAAAGTCACAACTCAAGTTTTTGTCCCAAATTTTAGCCAAATCGGATAAAAATTGAGGGGCTCAAGAAGTAATATTGGAGGATCTAGCCATGTCCGTCCGTCTGTCTGTCGAATGCACGCTAACTTTCGAAGACTAAAGCTTGGCGCATGAAATTTTGCACAAGGTCTTCATGTAAGTGTGGGTTGGTTAGGATTGTACACGGGCCAAATCGGTCCATGTTTTGATATAGCTGCCATATAAACCGATCTCCCGATTTGACTTCTTGAGTTTCTATAGACCGCAATTCTTATCCGATTTTGCTGAAATTTTGTATAAAATGTTTTGTTCCAACAAAAGTATGGTCTAAATCGGTTCATAACCTGACATAGCTGCCATAGAAACCGTTCTTATTATTTGAATTTTTGAGTCTCTGAATATTACTCGATTTTCCTGAAAATTTGGAGGTGTTTTTTTCGATCGATCTATAAATTGATATAGCTCTTATATATTTGAAAAAGTCATTCAAAGAACTTGTCACATGCGACCCATGAGAGATGGTATAAAAGATTCAGCCCCGCCGAACTTAACGCTTTTACTAGTGCATATTTTTTATTGTCACAAAACTTTTTACATTCAACCATATTTTCTCAATATTTTGATTGAAAGTGTTATCGTTTTTTTGTGTAATACACCAATACAGTTTTGTCTACGATAATAAATTTCAATTAAATTATATGTTTTATTAAAGGCGGGAAATAACTACCATGATTATATTACAAAATTCCCATATCACGAATAGAGCAGCTCTAAACCAAGTAAAATGAAAGTTGTATCTAAAAATAGTACAAAAATGCATGCAACATTTTTAAAAATCACACATACCCAAGCGAGATTAGTGCAAAAAAGTTGATAACTATCTATAAAAAAATTAATACATTAGGTTGTTTCGAAGTGACATAAAATGTAATTGGTGCGTTCTGAAAAAAATCAAGTTTATGTGGCAGTTTTTTTATTTATCTCCATTTTTCACTGTTACTGTTGAGCCATCTAAATATATACCATCTGAAATGATATTCAGAGAGCACTTTTGTTAGGAGTTTCTTTTGATTTTGCATAAGTTGCAGCAAGAAATGCATATTCATACGTGTCAACTATCATTGAATAGAGACATTGAATTTAAGCCGACCGTCTTTTTATTTCCACGCTATATCATTAGTATCAACAAGGTAACATAACCTAACTTGTATCAACTTCCACATGTCCTGTTAATACCTTTGAATGCAAATTTAACCTAGGAACATTCCATTAAGCAACAGTTGCACTTATTTCACATATCAATCAATGAGTGCTGTCTCGTTTATATTTGGGCTCAATAGAATGGGACCTCTTTTTACAGGAGAGTCCGAACTGAGTGTCGCAGGGCAACACCTCGAAGAGAAAAACAAATTTACTTAGCACCTTCGTACCCCACAAATGTCGCCAGCATTTGGAGAGGATAACCTCCTCTGAAAATTTGTTTTGATGTCCCTGCCAGCGTTCGAACCCAGGCGCTCTGCGTCAAGGGCGAACTGTTGTCCTCTGCGCAACGGAGGCATCCGTTGAATATCTAACTAATATTGGTGGTATTATCGATTATTACCGAGTACTTACAACACCCTGAGGTCCATATGACTTTCATACATACACTGAAAAAAGGAAATCCTTCGTAATCGGAATGAAATCTTACATGAATGCAATGAAATTTGTCATTGTTTTGGGACCAACGTAGAGCTTCATTGCATTAATGAAACAAGTTTCATTCAATCAATACAAAATAATTTATTTTCTTCTAATAATTCTAATAAAAGTTTATTTTCTTTGTTCGGCTTGCCCTTCGTTCGTTAACAAATTGTTCTCGGGGTTTTTTTCTGTCACTCTCTCTACTAATACCTTAGAAGCAATTTTGTAGTCTGGCACGCATCCTCTAGCCTACCGACATCATATAATTAAAAAACCAGTAAGGAAGGGCAAAAGTCGGGCGGTGGCGACTGTATAATACCCTACACCTACCATATATGTACAATGTGGGAGCTATATCCAATTCTGAACCGATTTTGAGCAAACTTCTCGGATAATGTGGTAGTCGTCGGGGAAACCGTTGTGCAAAGATTGATCAAAAAATGAGCTTGCAGTGTCTCTTGGAGTGGAAATCGAGCGATATACATATATGATAGCTATATTTTATAGTCTGAGCCAATTTGTTTGAAATTCACCAGTAATGTCGAGAGTCATAAGAAAATCCTTCCTGCCCGGTAATGTCGAGACCTATAAGAAAATCCTTATATGGGATATATATCCAAATCTGTTCCAAAATCGAATCAAAAGGTGATTCTGAGTCGATCGGTATACTTATCAATGGGTCTATCTCTCTTCCTTCTGGGTGTTACAAAAAAATGCAATAGGTTATAATACCCTGTACCACAGTAGTATCCTGGTATAAAAAGCAAAAGAAATTAAAAAAATTTGAGTACGAAATAAATATTTTTTATGCCGATTTTTCTGAAATAAGTTTAAGGAACAAAATACATGTTTACGGACGATTCGAACCATGCATGTGAATTATGTAATGAAATTCGTCATTAAGTAAATAAAATATTTTTCATTATTTGTTGTCCAATTAAATAAATTTACGTTTTTCAACAACTTTTTTTGTTAATTTAATCTATTATGCATAGTAATATATTGTATATCATCATTCTATATCTTTATTGCAATATGCACATAATTCAATGAAATAATCAATGAATTCCGTTTCATTAATTTAATAAAACCATGAATGACAAAATGTACAGTAATGCAACTTTTAATTGCATTAATGAAAAATTTCTTTGTATTCATGAAAATTTTCATTGAATAAATGAAATTAAAGTAATGAAACGCGTTCATTGATGCGATGAAGCATTTTTCTTTCCTTGTAGGGCACACTATATCTTCATCTTTACATTTACAAATTTAAAAATTTCGGCAATTTTTCGACAAAAGCTTACAACTTTCCTGTTTTTTTCATCGTTAGAGTCTAATGTTTCATGCTATTAATGTTTATATCACCATAGATCCGATTTAATTTAATCGCAATCAGCATTACTTCTCACTAAAGTAGTAGTCTGACTGACTGCTTGAGTTACTGACTGACTAACTGACGCTGTCTAACCACAATTTTCGTATTTAATTGCTCAAAAAATGTGGTTCACATTGAGCTCATATTAATGTTTGTTGGTGATCTGCTGATCTGTTTTAAAAGATAGTCACATAGATGGACTAAAGACGAACAATGTAGTACATTCACATTTAATGCATGTATGTATGAACATATTTGTAAGTTGGCATAATAGTTATAAATAAATGTAATCGTTTTGCACCACATTACCACTTTTTACTGTTAAAATGTCAGGACAAGTTTTGTGGGGGGAAAATGTTTATATACAATTGATTTTAATTATCGATAATGTATCTATAAATAAACGCTATTAATAAAAACTTTCAATTATATACACATAGTTGCTAAGCGATATTTATAATTCGATTGAAAGGGGATACTGTCCACGTGTAGGACGTTCTTCTAGTTTTTTTGTTATCATAAAATAGATTTGTTGCTACCGAGATGCACACTAACGACGGACGTTTAGTACTGGCGTCATCAGAGTAGTATCATAACAAAAAAATTAGCGTAGAAATATCACCTTAAGGGAGTCAATACCATTCATTGAAGCTGCATATTGTGCAGGATGCACCTATAAGGTGAGGTCATACTGAGTACAATATTTATATCCTACACCATAACTGTGGAACAGGATATTATGAATTTGTGCATTTGTTTGCTATACTAAGAAGAAGACGAGCGCGACCCATTGTTAAGTATACATTTAGCGATGTGACTTAAATTATCTTTTTAGCGAATCTACCATTGATTGCAAGGTTGACATTCTCATATCTAAAATACACGACGCTGCTGGAAAGTCAGTTGATAGTTTGACGCACAGTGCGAGTCAGCCAGAAAACGTATGCTTAAATGTCTTAACTGCTAACGAAGATTTAACAATCAGATTTGTAGGAGAAAATATATTGAAATAGGTCCTTTTATACGAATCTCTACAAAAGAAAGAAATTGGCAGTACAAAACTCGGACGTTGAGAAATTGGATACTGTCAAAAACTCGGCTGATTGGTGAAAACGTTATCGATATCGTTGGCGAATAAGTTAAAGAATAGACCACCAAGAATAGGTAAAGCCTTTAACGCGGATTCGTTCCGCGAATACTTTATTGACTTATTGTAATGTAGATCTCACGAAGATGAAATGGCTTGGATGCTGCCGCACCACATGGACCCATTTGTAGACGGCCCTTTCGAAATGCACGAATCGTTATTTGTACTCGGTAATGCAACACGTAATATGAATTCTACAAAAATGCTCCAGTTTCGTTTCTACAAGAAGTTCTACCTTCGTTTTATTACAGAGGTTTGTCTCTGCTTGACACACTGTACAAAACATTCACCGGTATAGTGTTGAACCGAATTAATTCGTGGGTAGAGCGAAATCGGATTCTGAATGGTTTATATGGGAGCTGTATCAAGCTATAGATCGATTCAGACCATTTTTCACATGTATGTTGAAGGTCATGGGAGTAGCCGTTATACAAATTTTCAGACAAATTGGATAATTACGGCACCCTCTAGAGTCTCAAGAAATCAAAATCCCAGATCAGTTTATTTGGCAGCTTTATTAGGTTATGTACCGATTTGCGCCATACTAAGCACAGTTTTTGGAAGTCATAACAAAACACCTCATGCCAAATTTAAGCCAAATCGGATGAGAATTGTGCGCTCTAGCGGCTCAAGAATTCAAGATCGGTTTATATGGGATCTATACCAGTTTGTAAAACGATTTAAACCGTACTTAGCACAGTGGCTGGAAGTGACACCAAATCACCACGTGCAAAATTACAGCAAAATCGGATAACAATTGCGCCCTCTAAGAGCTGAAGAAGTCAAGACCCAAGATCGGTTTATAAATATATTTTTTTTCTTCACTTAATTAACATGCAGGGAATTCTGAATATGCAGTGCATTGCGTTGGCAATTAGGATAGTTATGGGTTGGAGGGGGGAAAGATTGATATTATTGATATTAGTCATACGAATGGTTCGGGCGAAATATGAATTTTCTCAGTAATGCATGGTTCGGTCGACTGGCCAAGCAATTACAAACGGGTGTGAGTTCCTGGCAAGTCTTGTTTTCCTGGTGAACATCCTAATGTCAGGGATAAGAAGACGAATATCCCTGGAACACGCGCCATAAAAATAACGACAGAGCAATACAACGCTATCCACATTCCGACGATGTTAAAGAGAAGCAATAGAGTTGGATACCCTCCTATAGCCAACTGTATCCATCGCTCTCCGTTGAACCCCGTCAAGGAGCTCCAAGGATGATTTTGGAGCTCCTGCCCATATATAAGGGTTATATTCCATCCTCGGCCTGATGTAGGTAATATAGATATTGAGAGAATTAGAAAAGGAGTAATATTTCTTGCACCACTTAAGAAATTCCAAACACTTGAATGCTTCTTTCGACACTTCGAATACGTGCTTTGACCAACGGACATCACATTGTATCTTCATGCCCAGAACATCAAGAGCATCTGACTGTTCAATATCTATACCGTCGATAGGTATCTACGATTGAAGTGGGTCAGTGAATCGCTTGTGAGACAAAAAACAGCACTGCATTTTCTGAGCGTTAAAATCCACTCTGCTCATTCTACCCCACTCGGAAATGGCCAACAAATCCTGGGAGAACGTCTCATCCATAATGCGCCTCTTGAGGACTGGGCCTATAGTCGAATGAATATAAATAACGCGGCAAATGAGTAGACTGGATTCGAAGTCTGACCCAATAAATCGTCAATGAAAATAAGAAAAAGGGAAGGGGAGAGGACAGAGCCTTGTGGCACACCTGCGTTCAATGTATACTCATCTGATGAGAACCTATCTACAACAACTCCTATAGTGCGATATTTGAGAAAGCTCGATATAAATCGAACGAAGTTATTACCGACTCCAAAAGCGGCAAGCTTTGATAAAAGTGCAGCTATATCACATTATGAACCGATTTGAACCATACTCAACACAGTTGTTGGAAGTGATACCAAAATACCACGTGCTTCAGTCAAATCGGGCAATTCTCGCGCCCTCTAAATGCTCAAGAAGTAAAGAACCAAGATCGGTTTATATGGCAGCTATATCAAAACATGGACCGATTTGGCCCATTTACAATCCCAACCGACCTACAATAATAAAAAGTATTTGT
Organism: Stomoxys calcitrans; assembly: GCF_963082655.1. Taxonomy (NCBI): domain Eukaryota; kingdom Metazoa; phylum Arthropoda; class Insecta; order Diptera; family Muscidae; genus Stomoxys; species Stomoxys calcitrans. The sequence goes on along the minus strand of NC_081556.1, from coordinate 147,520,691 downwards.
GCAAAATTTCAAGCGCCTAGTTTTACTCCTTCGAAAGATAGCGTGCTTTCGACAGACAGACGGACGGATATAGTTAGATTGACTTAAAATGTCATGACGATCAAGAGTATAATACTTTATAGGGTCTTAGACGCATATTTCGAGGTGTTACAAACAGAATGACGAAATTAGTATACCCCCATCCTGTGGATATAAAAATAAAAATCATTTAGCTATGTTCATCTGTCTGTCCATGTATTCTTGTAATCAATGTACAGATCGCTTTGGAAAAAGTATGCCAAAATTGTACTAAGCGGATGGACTTACTGCGCAGGCTCAAGGCGGTGGAGACAAAGCAGCCTCCACAGTTTGGACATGAGTTTTTTTTGTCCACTTGGTTTTCACTTAAAGCTTATCGGATTCGACGCTGGCCTTGTTATTCTAAACCTAATGGAGACCTTCCAATCCTGAAAGTCATCGATAACATTTTCCGAACTTATTGTTACATCTAAAACCTCCTCCCTATACCTATTAACAAAGGTAGCGGTTTTATCGATATTTAGCGTTATTAGGTCGTTCGTATTCAAGAATTCTGCAAGGGATTGGCCGCGCTTGTTGGTATTAACCAATGAATTGTGGTGCGAGTTCGCATCGCATTAGTACCTAGTTTCCTGTTTGTTTTGCCTTCCTTACCAGTGATTGCAGCTCCGACATGGGTGGTGGTGTCGAAGAGTGTAACGATAGATAATATGATGACAGGTTTGCTTCACCGTGTTCCTGTCTCAGCACTGTTGCATTCGATGTTGACAACTAAGGAAAAAGATATAATTTAAAATTTTTTAAAACACATAACGCAGGTCCTCGGCCTAGTTCTCATATTAGCATTGAATAAATGGTAGCTAACATGCTTTAGTCTAGAAACTTTGTTCCGGATCGTCCATGGCTTCTGAACTAAGGCAACATGAATCTAGCCCTTGCTAATTTCTACCATCTGAGCGGTTGTATCCGTCTCGTTCGGGTGAAGGTTTATCCGTATGACATCAATCATTTGTCCTCCAGTATATGGGCCTCACAGCAGTTGGTAATGGTCTGATTATCGGTCCTATCACAAGCTTCCTAAGTTGTAAAAGAAGCATATGAACAAACTGAAGTGATTTTTTGTGAAAAGATAAGAAAAATTTTATGTTCTTATGATAGGTACATGCAATTTATAGAAACATAAACCAATATTAATTTATTGCTTTGTGTAGGGTACGTACTAAGAAGTTCGTGTAACGTGTTACACTCAAAGAAAACATAGAAAGATCAAATATTTAATTGTGTCTTTGATTGTGTTTGTCAGTTCATTCATAATTGTGAATGAGCCGACAAACGCAACCAACAATTGCATGCATCTTCACATTTGTGTGCGTGTGTGTGTGAACTATGTGGAATGAAGAAAGCTACAGTTGCTCTTACTGCCCTCGTATGACAACTTACTCGAGTTACGCATAATTGAAAAAAAAAATATATGTTTCAATTGTATCTCATGAATGTGGTGTGCAGCAGGCCACTGAGTGTACTTTACATGCGATTGATTACTTCGTGAATCGTTAAGTTTGAGAGTGTGTGTGTATTATTCTAAACTTTTAAAAAGTGTAGGCGCATGTGGGAGTGTGTGTGTGTATAGGCGACATGGGCTTAAATGTAACAATAATGGGAGAATCTGAGAATAGCACAAATGCGTTGTTTCTACTCAAACATTATTTTTTTTTACATTTTATTTAAGAACTGTCCGCCAACGCATAAATTTCAGGGGAATTCAAAGAAAATTATATAAAACACCCCAGGGTTGGCATAAAAGAAAGTTGTCACCCAACAAAGTCGGTTCATACGTTGATAATTTTTAAGACGAAATTCAATTTTAATGAAAAAAACAAAAATTGAATATGTGTGAATGTTGACATTTTGATGAGCATTCCATTGACATATGATGAGTAATGGGCAATGAACGAGAACCGTCGAATAAAGAATGAATGAAAATTTTTAAACGAGACTCATCTACTCATACATAATTACATTAGGTGTTTATGCATTTATATGTAGTTGTAATCATGAACAGTTTGTAAATAGAATATTCTTCAACGAGTAGGGCCGTTTTTAACTCTCTTCACAAAACACAAACCCAAAGCAGAAAATCTGAGTAATGCATAATGCTCTGTCTGTCTGTCTGCCTCCCTCATAATTTAAAAGTAGGTGACATACAGCTAGTGTCAATGGAAACGTATAAGTGTGTTCAGATAAATCTAAAATATTTAGTGGAAACGAGTAATGTGCGGACTAAAATCGAGCAAAATCGACTTTCTGCAGGTGATTTAGAAGGTTGTTTGGGAGATTGGTTGCAATCGGTTGTATGCCAATTGGGCTCTTTGGTGGCCCAAGAAGTCATATCGAACAATCGGTTTTTATGGGAAAAAATAAGGTTTCAAACCGATTCGTATTAAACTCAACTCATATGTTGGAGCCATAACAGAGAATTACATGCGCCAAATCTGTTTACAATTGCGCCCTTAGAAGCTTAGAGTTCGATTTATATACACAAATGGACCAATTTACCCATTTATAGTCCCAAACGAGCTGATTTTTTACCATATTAACATCTTCATAGTTATCAAAGGGCCATACAAATAAAATAACAGACACAGTCCATCGCAACTGCATGCGACACTCATAAACACATGCCCAAGAGCGGCATGGCATGCAATAACCGCGGCATGTAGGTGACGATCATCACAGGTATATCAAAAACAAAACAGCATGTCGTGAAGTGTGATTTGTTGCCATGGACTATTTCATACGCGAGTGAGCTCTGCAAAGAAACGGTTGCATTGAAATGAAAAAATCCATTTTATACATTTAAGAGAATTTCTAAGCAAAATATAAAAAGGTTTTTATTTTCATTCAAGAAAGACAAAACACAAAATTTTTTGTCACCATACATGCCACGTTTTCGGAAAAGATTGCCAAAAAACATTTACCACATTTTAAAAAATTCAAAAAAAATGGTTTGACGGGCCAGAATTTTAGTAAGTGAAATTTCTGTAAACCCTTTCAGTGTCCAGCAGCATTTTCTTTTAACCTTGAAAAGTCTTCCTTATTTTATTTAGAATAATAAGAGCTTTCTCACGTTGTCGTTTTAACGAAGTGTGACTCTCCAGGGTTAAAAAATTTTGTTATGGCGATAAGCCATGGCACGAGCATTATAATCCAATTTTCTCGATAAATGGTAATATAATGCTAAAACAATAATTTTTTGCAGTAAAACATAGTGACTGATATAATTTAAAGAAATATTTTTTAGTTTGTTTTTTTTCCATTGAATGTTAAAAAAATTAAAAAAAAAATATAAGATAATTATGTTGCCGTGTTGCTGTGATAACAGACAAAGGCATTGTGATTGTTTCGTCATTGCAATATATGGCGAAGGGTTATCGCGCAGCCCTCATGGCATGATGTTGGGTTGATTATCGCATATCGTACCCAATACTGCCAGGCCAATTTCGTAAAATCGTCAAAAATCAAATCAAAGCGCCAAAATCTTAAATTTTTCTTGAAAAATGTCATAAAATCGTCACATCTAAAATTCGAGAGAATTTTCGATATTTTCTATTTATTTAATAATTTGAGTTTCAAAGTCTACATATTACCTTTGTCTATGATGATAGTTTATAGGAAATTCAAGTTTTTCACATTTTTTTTCAAGCGTAAAAAGGCGAATTTTGTCCAAAAAATCGTCAAAATTACGCAAAATTGTCACGTTTGCTTTCGACTAATGGCATAAATAGAAAAAAATTTCACATTTGCAGACCTTTAATATCCACAGAAGGGTATGCTAAAAGCAAGTCTTAAGAAAGTAAGTCTTATATTTTGTGTTTAGTAAAAATTTTGGGCTTGATTCCGACTCGTGAATGCCTTACTTAAACTCACACATTTCTATTTCTTTCTTCCATGATTGCCCGAATCTTCGTCCTCAGGACCGTACTATGATAAGGCAGTCGGAAACAGATCTCAGTCCCTGCGTCATCAATGTAGACCCTCATATACGTTTCTTCTCTTTCGTTTTCTTCAGACATTTCGCCATTGTACTACGCAGCTACTACACATAAAGTAAAATGTTCATGATATTAATGATTTTGTCATACCATTTATGAAAATAATGTTTAAATACGTCCCAATGAAACTTTTCATAATATTTATGAAAACGTTTCATGAATCTCAATTCACTAAAACATGCCATAATATTTATGAAAATCAAACATATAGTTTATGAATTAATGATTCATGATATTAATGATTTTGTCATACCATTTATGAAAATAATGTTTAAATACGTCCCAATGAAACTTTTCATAACATTTATGAAAACGTTTCATGAATCTCAATTCACTGAAACATGCCATAATATTTATGAAAATCAAACATATAGTTTATGAAAAGTTGTCATAACATTTATGAAAAACTTTCAAAACAATAATGGGCAGTTTTCAGAAGATTTAAGAAAACATTCCTTAAATAAATAATAATTTGTATTATATTCATGAAAGATTTAAAATGTATAAGAAGGAAAAATTAAACCAAAAGCTTGGATATTTAGTTAAATTTATTGAGATAAAATTTGTACATAAATCTATGTACTATGTTGTTGTTGTTTTAGTCACACTTGCCTGTGGAAGGGCTAGTAGCGGTAGCGGTAGCGATTCTTGACCAGCCTCTGAGAAGGCTGGATCGTTTTAACACGTAAAACCGACGCCAACACAAGTGTTCCACAGTTAAAAAAACTTGAAAAATTAAAAAAAATCGTCAGGGCCCGAACCTGGGAATACGGAGCAACAGAGAGAGCCGTTGCCGTTGTCTAGCGTTCGAAGCCATCAATACAACTTCCAACAGAAGCACAGAATCATGTGTAACACGGAAGTAGTGTAATTGCCATAGAAAAAAGTCTGTCATTACACAAAAACACATGCATGTAATTGTATCATAGATGCGTTTTCGAAATTAATACGATTCAAATACAACATACCAACGCACGGCCCTGAAAAGTCTTCTAGCCAAAAACGAAACGCATCGTCTCAAAAAAGAAACGAACAAAAATTGTAAAAAATATTGTTATGTACCAAGTTTTTACGCTTCAATTCCATCTACAGGCGATAGTCAGTTCGGGATGCTCCAAAAGATGTGTTATTAAATTATCGAATTCTAATGAAATATGACGTATCCTTAGGTTTATTTCATGTTGGAAAACTTTGTTTGGCACTAAATACCCTAAATTGACCACAGTACTTAGTTTTTACACTTTTCATTCCATTGAAAAGTTAAAAACACCCAATAGCTTCAAGAGTTTACTTTAATTGAATGACGCAGAGATCTAACTGTGCATGTTGTGCGTTGTTGTAATGTAAAACATACATGTAGGTATGCGTTCTTTCTTTTGCATACAAGAAAGCTTGTGAGCAAAAATTAATAACAAACAAACGAGAAATAACCAAAAAACACAAAATGCTGAATTTCTTCCATGTATACATTTATTGATTTGCTTGGACTTGACAAATTTTAATAAATGAGACAATTTTTATTGTATATCTACGTGGACATATTTCAATAACATAATTTTTATATTAATGATAAAAATGATTAATATTATGAAAAGTTTCTTTGCATGTATGAAACGTTTCATAAATATAAGAACTTTTTTCATAAACGATAATTTTCATACATTTTCTTTCATTAAAAATTGTCATATTTATGATTTTTTTAGTAAAATAATAAAACTTTTCATAATATTTATGAACAAAAGGTCATAAGACCCGATCATTACATTTATGAAGGAAAATTCTCTCTGTGTAATAGTAGGGTCTCCCTATATACTGAATTGTAAGCCCAATTAGCATTAAATGTTAACAAATTAATTATACCTTTTTATATTTTCACGAAAAATATCCGTTATTTGGGTTTATCAATTTTTGAATCTACATTTGTATGCCCATAAAAATGGGTGTATACTAATCTTGTAACTCCTCGAAATATCGAACACGGGCCCGAATTTTTCTTTTCTTGATTGTCAAATTCGACTTACGTATATCGGAGTTCCGTAAAAATAATTACTTTCATTTCCAACAGTGGTGAATTGTCAACAGCGGTGTATTTTCAACAGTGTTGGATTTTCAACTGTGTTAGATTTTCAACCGCGTTGAATATTGGACAGTGGACAGACTAGTCCCGTCCGAACATATCACATTCCTACATGTTTTTAAAAAAGACTAAATAAGATGAGGTCTAGCGTTGCCACTCTTAAATAAGTTGTCCGACCAAAATTTTTCAACAAACCTACCAAATTTTCTGCCAGCTAACCAAAATTGTGAACTTAATCATAAAAGGAATTTCTTGTAAAAGTTATTACTTATTTAAAAATATATGATTTAAAATAAAAATAACATAAAACAAGTAAAAACGCACCAAGTTTGCTCGCGCCGAACTTTGGATGCTAAAATTTTATTAACATGAACAAAATAATTTTTTTCGGGGTATTGGTCTCTATCGGGTAAGGATGTTGAGGGTGCCAAAACTATCCACTATTCTAAATTTTGTCAATTTCAGGAAATAGCAGAGGCTCTTATTAGCCCATGGCCTTATTAGGGTCTAATACAACACATCATATAAATCCAAATACAATTCGATCTTGACCATACTCAGCACAGGTATTGAGGGGCCTAATGCAACTCAAGGCCACCGTGGCGCAGCGGTTATCATGTCCGCCTATGACGCCGAACGCCTGGGTTCAAATCGCGGCGTGAAAAATTTACAGCGGTGATTAATAACGCTGGCTACATTTGTGAGGTACTTTGCCATGAAATGTCGCACTGCGGCACATCGTTCGGACCTCGCTATTAAAAGGAGGAAATTCAAGTACCAAATTTTAGAAAAAACGGGTAAAAAAAGCGCCTTCTATGGGCTCAAATCAGCAGATCGGTTTATATAGTCCGATATTGACCACATTCGATCGAATTATAGTCCATATCTCATAGTTCAAAATTTCAGCGAAATAGGAAATTAAATGCAGTTGTTATGGTAGTGAGACACTAAATCGGCAGATCTCACAGTGGGATAAAAATCAAACCAGAAATGAAGATTTTGCGGCCCGAACAGTTTTCGTAATACCGAGGTGACCAAATTCAGGGGCCTGCCATTTCGAAGATTTATCCTTATCCGTTTACAAATGTCATATTTTTTACTTCTTTTTTATTTTATCCCACTGTGGATCGGATTATATCACAGCTACATTCAAATATAGTCCGATTTGGTTCATTCAACAACTTAACCTACTTAAGAAAAAATAGGCCGGTCTCAAATTTCAGCTCAATATCTCAATTTTTGACACATAGGCATACAGACGAACGGCGAGACGCACTGGCATCGTTAAATCGTCTTAGACAATTTCGCAAAAAATCTACCAAAATCGAAATCCGACCAACCAAACCCTTAAAGTTAAAAGTAAATCCTAGCAAATTTGGTAGAGCAAGTCCAAAACGGCAACGCTGAAGTGGTCTAACAATTGAATTTGACACTCACCGTACATATTTGGAGATCGTGTCTCGTCATTAAAATACCGCTCTTACTCTCACACACAGAGTGTAGATTTTTTTTTTGTTGACGTTGGGGTATATGCGAGTGTAGTAGCTATCTACTTATGTATGATTGACCACACATACTGAGTAACTGTTTTTTGTGTGTTTAATTCAACTCAGTGAACTGTTGCCGCGGACAGAGTACAACAGCGTCACAAAGTGAAGAGATATTTTCTATTAGTTTTTTTTTTTTGAAAATTTTAAAAAATTCTATTTATAATTTCAGTAGAAATCTGTTGCTTTACAAGGTAGTTTGAGACGCAAAGTGAAAAATTCTGGAAAAAATCATAATTGTAGTTATTACTTTCGTTTTCGGTTTGCAAAGTAATATTTAAGAATTTGTTAGTGTCGTCCTCTTCGTAGTCTCTCTCAAAGTAGTCGTGACCGTTATACATACGTTTTGCGGTGAAGAGGTAGACCTAGCCAAAGCCATTGTCTGTCTATGCATTTTGAGGAAATCATTAAAAATTCTTGTGATTATGTGATGCATACGAAAACGGTATGTTTATATGCCTGACTGGCATTGATCGGTTTGTCAGTGGGAAGCCCCCTGGTGAAAATTTCTTTTATCAACGGAAATCCCTGCAATACCAATAACAAGAACCACAATATTGGAATATCAGTGTAAAAAGTATCAGAAATTATTGTTCTGGGAAATCAGAGTGCGAATATTTTTGTGATAATTTCAATTTACATTTTTTCCAATTACCAATTATCAACGACGTCTAGTGAGTGCGTGTGAAAAATCCCTCATTGTCCCCAGACTTCAACTAAGTACATACATATATCCAAATGCCACCAACTTGGGGCATAACTTCTGATGCCTGGTACTGAGTGTTACCCAAACGATGTAAAACAAAAACAAAAATTACGCACGCACACTTCTCATACATATAGTCATTACCCGTTTTTTATGTTATTGTTGTTGCAAAATTAAAGCATACAAAACAGATGCAATGATGACGTACCGCGTCATACGACAATGTTTGCAAGCGACAATCTATCTATGTGTGAAGTAAGACGCGACGGTATGATGATATGATGAAATTTACCAATTACAAGCAATTGCAAATTGCAAGTTATGTTATTTAGTGGTGTTGTTGTTTATCTGTTTGTCATGTTGTGTATGTGATTTTTCATAAAACATACTTGATGTCGTCGTCATTGTCGTCGTTGTCTTCTTGTCAGCATCGAGTCCATAAAGACCTAACAAAGATTCATACAAAATGGAGATTAATATCTCACTTCCCCCCAAGTGTCAAAGAAAGCAGCACAATCAGCTGCAGCAACACAACCAACAGCATTAACAACAACAATAACAATGTGTAAAATTCAATTTACAACAATAATAATGTCAACTTTACAAACTTCATGTCTCAGAGGCAACGTTGCCGCATAAAAGTTCAATTAAAACTTCAGTGCGCCCCCATCATCATTTTGGAATAATTCCGATTTTGCAATCGTGTAATTAAATAAAAAACCTCTTGGATTTATAACTGTATATGTGTATACGTATACATATACAAACAACAGAACGGATATAAACGGATCTATTTGACGAGAAATGTTTTAAGGTAAGAGAAGTTGAAATAATTTGTTCAAGGAAAACACTCTGCAGACTTATTTGCAGCAAGTATTTGTTTTATGAGACCTATTCGTACTTCCTATTAAATTAGGGATTAGTTAAAATTGTTGCCACATTTTTTTTCAAATTTCAACGCTTCTACATAAATTGTTATTAACAGATTTTTATAAAAAAAAATGTTAACAGTGAGGTAGTGAGACTATGAGACATTAATAGACTGGCTGTGTCATCTTCAAATTAAAAAATAGACTCAAATTCTTAAGTCCTCTTCCAATCTATGCCCCTACATCGGTTAAAGTCTGGTATAATATTGGATACCAATTGGTGGGCTTTTTTTTTGCAAAAGCCGGTATTGGCATAGGAACTGCTTTAAAGTTTCATCGTCTTCCCCACATGATCTACACACCGCATCTATCCTGTGTAGGTGCGACAGTTCATATTCTTAGGTGTCCCGTATAGACACCGAAGTTCGTACTGCTTTCCTCTCTATTCTCCCTCAATAAGCGTCTTATTTTGTCGTGGTTCTAATCTCCCCATAGCACTTTTGTTGTCCTTCTGACAGCCTCTTCGTTTCACGCATAAATGTACCCTCTTGTACCACTTTGATGGTGGGTAAAGATTTTAATCTATCTGAATCCATTCCTCTTAACTCCCCCAATGCCTGAGAGATAAAAGAGCCCAGTATCTTATTTTCATTATATTAAGTCATAGGGGACATTGGCGGAGAAAATGATAAGTTTTCTCTGCGGAGTTAGTTCCCTAACACCAGCGGCTGGTTCGTCATTTCTAATGCCTATGCGGGTTATATGTCTACTTGTTTATTATGTCCTGTTATAATTCCTATGATCGTTCCTAGATGAATCTTCTCCATTGATAGTAGAGCAGTTGTATTACGATTCGAACGTTCGTCCCATAGTTATCATTAGCTCATAATCTGTTGTTGAATTCCATCTGATAAACCACGTTTCTTAGCGTAACCCAAACTCGTGAAGATATTGGGTAGAGGGGAGGAATTTCTATTATTGAGACCGTGCGATAATTTGCAACCTCTCTCGCAAGCAAATCAACCTTCTTGTTACCTGGTACTTCTTTGTGACCAGGGACCGCACATAAGGTCACTTTGAGTTGCCTGTGCAGTCGCTCCAGACAATACACACAACGATGTAGCATTTAAAATCGAATGCTCCTACCCATAAGTCTCTTGAGCGCCGTCCGATATTGCTTAATATGCCGACATCTGGCAATCGCAAAGACCTTCGCCTAGCAGATACTGAAATCGTGTATTCCGCATCCGGTACCACAATACATCTTCGATCCATCTGTACACGCCGAGTACACTGATAGAAAAAGAACGGTACATTTCCAATACCGGCTGGTATTATTTTATTCGTGTTATAGGCAAATATTTTTAATACCATTTGGTATCAATTTTATATCAGACGGAGGAGGCTATTAAGAATTGACGACGTCACATTTGTATTCTTGTCACCGAGGCAAAAGCATTGTTTAGCTTTGAACTTAATATATTGACGCGATTATAAAATACTTATTTTAATTTAATAAATGGTTCTTATACGATTTGTGTGCGTAAAATCGTGTTCAAACATTCGATATCGGTGAAAAAGAATTTAAGGAAGTTATCAATATCAAAAACATGACAAAGTCTCTTATGTGGTAAACGATGCTGTGTTGGTATATTCATATGAAACTTCTGGGACGCGGAATCAATTTCTGAATACCATGAATCGAGGTTGGTCACGGTGTAGCATTATTTTTTGTAACTATTAACATAAATAATGGAAATAAAATAAGATTAAAATTATTTTCAATGGTTGTTTTATTTTGGTTCATTAGGTGGAATATTCAATAACGGTTTGGTACTAAAACCAATAAGGAATTGGTACTAAAACTAGTAACAGATTGGTATTAAAACCAATATCAGTTCGGTAACAAAGCTAGTACCAAACGTTACTTATCGTTTTATATTTCATCGATACCATGCGGCATTGCTTTACTATCAATACTGTATCGTACTGAAATGAGCACGTTTGGTATTAGTAGGCAAGTCGGACATAGCCCCGTCGAGTAGACCGGTGTGTCTTGCATATAGGTCAATTAGCTTAATTCCTAGCAAAACCTCCAATAACCTGGTCGCAGTAGTTCCCAAAGCCCCACTTATAAATCTCAAAGCCACCATATATACCTTATCCAGGTCCCACAGGCCATGTTCGGATATACGCCTACAAGACTGTGTTATGGTCAGGCAGGCGAGAGACGAGCTCGGTTTCTGGAACTACAATCTAGTTCTATTTATACCCGTTCTCTTACACCCCATTTTCAATCATCTATATAGCAACTTATACCAGGTGGCATTTGTGCAAGGATTTCTCCCGTATATTACTACATTCTTGGTATTCTACCGTTTCATCCCGTCACATTGAATATTCAACGATGCACAGTGGGATAGAATCAAAAAAAAAAAAAATAGTGAAAATATGCCATTTTAGAACGGATAGAGATAACTTTGAAATGGTTAAATGGTTAAAACTGAAATGGTTAAAACAAGTTCATGTGCAAAATTTCAAGGCTCTAGATGGTCTGGGCGCACCTTTTCAGGGCCCTTAATTTAGCAACCTCGGTATTCTGAAAAATTCTTCCGGCTGCTAAATTTTCATTTATGAACCGATTTCCAAAATCCTTTCTTGCTGTATAGTAGCTCAAAATCCCGACATAAAAGTCCGCTTGATGTCTACTATATCTCTAGTGGTTTCGGGGATATACGACTTTTAATATTTATTTTTTGAAATTTTGGCTTAGGTTAGGTTAGGTTATACACATTGGAAGTCAAAAATGTGAAAAAGTGTATTTTTTACATTTCTTGGTCAAAAAAGTATGTTCATTGATTAGTCATTATTAAAAAAACTTGCTTAAATATATTAATTTTTTTTTTATCAAGAGGACATATTGTAGATGCATTTTAAGTGACTTTTAGACAAGATATGTCAATTTAAACGGGTGCTATTTGTACTTCAAAATAGGCAATTTCTTATTAAGGAAATTGGAAAAACCACTCGAATTTTAAAAACGCAAAGCCCATATCGCACATTTGAGCTCATGGTTTTTTTATTCCATATGTCAGCTAAACCTATGCAAAAAAAGTTTTTCAGCAAACAATATTTCTAGCTTTGATGAAAAAATTTACAAAAAAAACTCCCGATTTGAAAACTATCTTTGCCCGATATAAGTATTTTGGGTATTCTTGTGAAAAATGTTGGGCAGTATTTATTTTTGTTTTTTTTTTAGTTTTTGTCTGCAAAACTCAGAAAAATTTTTGAGATATCCTCAATCGTTTTTTTCTTAAAATTTTTTCAATTTGAATTTTTGTTTTCAGAATTGCTATTTTCCCCTATTTTTGGAGTGAAAATCACAGAAACGAAGTGTAAAAAGGATGCATGTGTAAAAACAAAAATAGGGGAACAATAAGGTACTTCCACTTCTGTCTGAGATCACTCCCAGGTTTTTGGCTCAACTTATTGTGGCCTAGGAATCTTCTCCACTGAACAGTCAGAACTCTCTCTTTTTTCTCTGTCTTCTCAGGGTTAACATTGAGATCCATGAGTCTGACCCTGTGATATGCCATTTCGTAGACCCTATCGGCTAACGTACAGAGAACAATTTCCCAATTTATCGCTTAAATACTCCTTGAACTTCATTAGACTGAATTACATAGATTGTACAAATATGACAGGGCTTTGCGGTTTTTTAATTGTGTTTGTGATAGCGGATCAGATTTTTCTAATTATTGCTTACCGTTATAATTTTTTACTAACGCTAAAAATGTTTTTATACCTCAAACATTTGATTTCACCTATAGGTTTACCAGAGTTCGTCAATTTGGAGTGGTTAGCTAGGTGATCATTACACAAAATTGTTTTTTGTCCCCAATTAAGGTCAATCGTACATTGATTTCTTTGGCTGCCGTATGTTTGTTCTCGGTGATAAGACTAACATACATTTTTGTTCATATATCATTGCTCTTGCTGTTGTTGTTATTGGTGTTTTCATGTCCAAATAAAGAACAAACGATGCGGCGCAGCGGCAAAACAAAAAAAGTTTTGTTGTGGGAATTGTTACAAGGTCAATGTTTTTGTTTTCTACCGCGCTTCCTCCCTTTTGGGGGTGAATATTACAAAATTACAACAACAATTGAATTCCGTTATTTATCGGGCAACAAAAGATCTCTTGTAAAATCGGCGTCGTGTTCTTATTGCTTCGGTCACAATGCCGTTATGCGCCATTTGTTTACATCCACAAACATACTTACTTAAGTACGTGGGCAATTATCACAATTGTAAGTTTTTTTATTCTTGAAAAAATTATTTGTTGTGTGAGCCCAGTGTTATTGAAGGCAATATAATACAACACATGTGGATTTAAAAGATATTATCATTCGTTCATTCATTCATCCATCTATATATGGTTATACTTTAACAATTTATCCACTCATATGGACTAACTAACCTTTACTTGAATTTGTTTGAGTGTGTGTGTTGTTTGAGGCTTGTCAAAAGTGTTTAATAAGTCAGTGTTAAGTACTCATAATTTCCGTTTCCGACCGACTACCGACTATTAAATAAATTTGTGCGTACTTGCGCATGTACATTAATGTGTGTGAGTGTTTGGTTCCCATTGACTACACGCAATTCTCTTCAATGACACAACGCATGGGAACATTTGGGAGAGCTAATAAAATATACATTTATGACAGACAGACAGAAATAAAGACAGATAAACAAATACATGATGATACGTTGTTGTAATGCATGAGGGTCGTGAGTCAAGTTGTCAATGTTTTTCTGTTTTACATGTATAAACAAATGAATTTAATGGGAAATTGCTGATCATGCTCTCGTTTATGTTGCTTGTTTGTTTGTTTGTTTGTTGTTAATCCAGCCTATACAAATAAACTAATGTGTAAAAACCACTAAACGGATAATGATTATTTGAACAATTTACATCACAGACATACTCTAGACTACATGACGACAATTCATTAAAAAAAAGTACCTTTGAATAATTTTAATGTATTAAATTAAAATGAACCACAAAGATGAAAATAATACAAATAAACAGTTTATCATATTAATATATATATTATTTCATTCTTATACCTTCTATCATATACACCCAGAAACAACTTTGCATTAGAGTGTCCCAAAAAACAAAGTATTTTTTTTTTGAAAGGCATACCCTCCATTTTTTTTCCTTTTTTCCTCAAGAATTCAAATTTATAGATCGGTTTATGTGTGAGCTATATCAGGTTATCGGGCGATTTGAACCGTACTTCACTACGCACTAATTTTCACCCGAATCGGACAAAAATTGTTTCCAGAGGCTCAAGAAGTCAAATCGGGAGACCGGTTTATATGGGAGCTTTATCAGGTTATAGACCATACTTGACACAGTTGTTGGAAGTCATAACAGAACACTACGTGCAAAATTTTAGCCAAATCGGACAAAAATTGTGGCTTCCACAAGAAGTCAAATAGGGAGATCGGTTTGTATGGGAGCTTTATCAGGTTATAGACCGATTAAGACCATACTTGACACAGTTGTTGGAAGTCATAACAGAACACTACGTACAAAATGTCATCCAAATCGGACAAAAATTGTGGCTTCCAGGAGCTCAAGAAGTCAAATCGGGAGATCGGTTCATATGGGAGCTATCAGGTTATAGACCGATTTAGACCGTATTTGTCACAGTTGTTGGAAGTCATATCAGAAAACTACATGCATAATTTTAGCTAAATCGGCTTCCATGGGCTCAAAACGTCAAATCTCCTATATCTAAATCTCAACCTATATGGCCCATTTGCAATCCCCAACGACCTACATCAATATTAGTATCTGTGCAAAATTTCAAGCGGCCAGCTTTACGCGTTCAACCGCAATCGTGATTTCTTAGATGAATATTTTGAGGTGTCACAAACGGAATGACTAGATTAGTATACCCCCATCCTATGGTCGTGGATATAAAAATCAATTTGTGTTTGTTTGTTTGTTCCGGCTGAACCGATTACCTTGAAATTTTCACAGATTGTGTAGGTTGGCCCTGAAGGATCCAAAGTCTTTATAAGTTTTTGATATCGGAAGGGGGACGGACCCTCCCCCTTATTCCAAAAACACCACGCAAAATCAAAAGTGGACCGATCGGGACAATAGGGATTCAAATGAAAGCTATTGAAGAAGACGATATGGTACTAAAAGTACCATATCGTAGTACTCAAGTATTTGAGGGACCGCCCAGCCCCAAAAACCCTTAAAATAGGTTTATTTGGCGATCATATCAATATGGGACTCAAATTAAAGGTATTCGGGAGTAGATTACGAATATGGTAAGGAATTAGGAGTAGGCTTTATAATTTATTGATAACGGAAGGGGACGTACCCTCCACCGTTATCCCAAAAACATCAGCCAAAATCTAAAGTGGACCGATAAGGACAATATGGGTATCAAATTAAAAAGTATGCGGAAGTAGATATTGAATCTGGCACACAAATTCATGTCGAAGTATAGGGGGCCATCCCACCCCCACAAAAACGACCAAAATGGGCACATTAGCTAATCACGGATATATGGGACTCGGTTTGTTTGTTCCGTATAGATTGAAAAAAGGCAGAACCGATTTTCTCGAAATTTTCGCTTATTGTGTAGTTTGGTCTGGAAGGAAACAGGCTATATAATTTTTCGGTATCGGAAGGGGGACGGAAGTGGACCGACCGGGACAAAATAGGTATCAAATGAAAGGTATTGGAGAGTAGAATACTCCCCCAACCCCAACACTCCCCCAAGCAGACATATTGGACGTTCAAAATGGGGCTCAAATGAATCTGGCATACAAAATCAGATCGAAGTATAGAAGATATATCACGCAATCCCTCAAAAACGCCATTAGACCAATTATGACTATATGATACTTGGCTGAACCGATTTTCTTGAATTTTTCACAGAATGTGTACATTTGTCTGGAAGAAAACATAGTAGGCTATAGAATTTTTTGATATTGCGTGGAGGCGGATCCTCGCCCTAACCCCAAAAACGCCACCCGTATCCCAAAGTGATCCGATGGACACAATAAGAGTATCAAATGAAAAGTATTGGATACCAGAAAACGAATATTTGGGTCCAAGTACCCAGCGGGACCCACAACCACAAAACTCCTCTAAGCAGATATATTCGAAGTTCATGTCAATATGGGACTCAAATGAAAGGTATTAGGCAGTAGATTACAAATATGGCATAAAACATTAGGTCTAAGTAATGGGAGGTCGCCCACCCCCAAATGGGTATATTAGCCGATCAAGGCTATATGGGACTCAAATGATAGGTATTTGGGAGTAGATTACGAATAATGGCAAATTATGGCCAATTATACTCACCTATCAATAAGTGTAGTCCGATTCAAGTTTAAGCTCAATTATAAGGGGCCTTCTTTTTATATTTACAAATTACCTCACAAATGTTGCCTGCATTAGGAGGGGAAAGCCACCGCTGAAAATTTTTTCTGATGGTCTCGCCAGGATTCGAACCCAGGCGTTCAGCGTCATAGGCGGACATGCTAACCTCTGCGCTACGGTGACCTATAGGTGGCGCTCTTCCTCTTAAAGATACGTCAAATGGGTTATTTGACCCATTATGACAATATGGGACTCAAATGTAAGCTATTTGAGAGTAGAAAACGAATTTGATATCCAATTTTGGAGCCAAGTGTTTTGGGGTACGCCCTAAAGCACCCTCTAAACTGAACTGCATTTCCGTTGGGAATAAAGAAAGAATTTGATATCCATATTTGAGGCGAAATGTTTGAGCTGTCATCCCTTCCCTAATGAGAACATTACCCTAAGAAAGAACATTACCACCAGGAACCAAGAAGGGCAAATTCTCACACATCAAAGAGCGCTTTCCGATTCAAGTTTAAATTCACTGATAAGAGACCTCTTTTTATAGCCGAGTCCCAACGGCGTCCCGCAGTGCGACATCTCTTTGGGGAAAATTTTTTAAATGACCATGCATGGCATTGTTCGTCGCAAATGTTGCCAACATTAAGAGGGGATAAACACCGCTTTGACCGATGTTCTCGACAGGATTCGAACGCGTTCAGCGTCAGGCGAAGTGTCCCCACCCTAAAAAGATATTAGAGAGTTAAAGAAGGCTCCGCGGTGCGGGCCCAGTTCGGCTAGTGAGTCATAAATTCAGACACATACTCGTACAACGAAAATACACGCGTTAGTCTTATCAATTTGTTTATGAGTTATCAATACATTTTATTATAATCCACGTTAACTATAATTAGATTTGCCATGCTTCGTATTATTTTACAACTCATCCGTGATAAACAATATTAAGCAGTAATGTAAAAATTGCACAACAAATTAGCTAATCATTAATAAATGCAAAATAGCTTACAATTAGTCATACAAAAAAAAAGATAATTTGACATTATCTCAATACGTGGGTGTTCAATTCGTTGTATTTTATTGGCCCATAGTTAATTTGTCAACTGTCTGCCAATGCATGACACTTCAATTGTCCAACTAAATCGAGAAATCAATCAGAAAAATTCAAATGAGGGGGATAATAATGCCAAGATAAGATGACACTTTCCCTCCCACCAACGTCACATATAAATACATTGTGATAGGAATAATTAGCAAATACAAAGAAAAAAAATCATATAGAATATACGCCGCGGTACGTGTTAAGTAATGAATGAACATATACATAAACATTATTTAATTGTTTTGTAATTTTCCTCACGAGAACTAAGTACAAAATATAGAGTTTTAAACTGTTTTTAAAAAAAAAATTATCAATTATTCTCTTTCAATATCTTAAAAGAAAACCACTGACGTATTTTCCCCTTTGGCCAATAACATGGTCTAATAATTGGCTCAGCTAATGAAATGTGCTAATATATCATATGAGCATGATTCATTTCTGCCTAACTATTCAATTATTGATACAATCGGTTCTAATTTATGGTAACGTACAAGTATTATTCCCCTTCATTTAATGGGAATGCCTTAGTTCTTGTAAACCCATTTTTCCATTTTCAAAACTATTCCAACGATCTATTTAATTTCTAAGAATATTTTTAAATTCTTGTATAAAAATGTATGTGAGTGTGTATTAGTTGGTTTTTTATCGATTATTATACCGATCGAAATATGACGTGACCTGCCACTGGTTTTTCTTCCATTTTTGAATGGAAATGTAGTAAGTATGAGTAGTAGATGTTTTTATATGTGAACAGTAGTGGTGAAATAAATAGCATTCATAGACATTTTGAAGAGACAGAAAATTAAATTCAGTAATAAAACTTTATTATTAAACAAAATAAAAAAAAAAAATTAAATAAACAAAAAATAAAACAGGTACAAGCGAGCTAAGTTCGGCTGGGCCGAATCTAGGGAACCCCCCACCATGGATTCCGCTAAAAATTTATACAAAATAAATTAAGTTGTAGGGCATAATTTTATTCTACATACCAAATCTTCTGTCAAACCAGCAAAAATTAAAGCTTCTAGGAACCAAACAAGGATGATCGAGAGACAGGTTTACATAGGAGCTATATCAGGTTATAGATAGATTTTGGCCGTACTTGGCCCAGTAGTTGGAAGTCATAACAAAACACTACATTCGAAATTTCAGCCAAATCGGACAAAATTTGCGGCTTGTAAGGACTCAAGAAGTCAAATCGTGCGATCGGTTTACATGGGAGCTATATCAGGTTATAGACCTATTTGTACCGTACTTGGTATAGTTTTTGGAAGTCATAGCAGAACACCACGTGCCAAATTGCAGCCAAATCAGACAAAAATTGCGGCTTCCAGGAGCTCAAGAAGTCAAATCGGAAGATCGGTTTATATGGAAGCTATATCAGGTTATAGAACGATTTTGGCCATACTTGGCACAGTAGTTGGAAGTCATAACGAAACACTACTTGCGAAATTTCAACCAAATCGGACAAAAATTGCGGCTTATAAGGGCTCAGGAAGTCAAAACGGGCGATCGGTGTATATGGGAGCTATATCAGGTTATAGACCTATTTTTCCCGTACTTGGCACAGCTATTGGAAGTCGTAAAAGAACACCACATGCAAAATTTCAGCCAAATTAGACAAAGAATGTGGCTTCTTGGGGCTCAAGAAGTAAAATCGGGCGATCGGTTTATGTGGGAGCTATAACAGGTTATGGACCAATTTTTACCGTACTGGGCACAGCTGTTGGAAGCCGTAAAAGAACACCACGTGCAAAATGTTAGCCAAATCGGAAAAAAATTGCTGCTTCCAGGGGCTCAAGAAGTGATATCAGGATATCGGTTTATATGGGAGCTATATCAGGTTATAGACCGATTCAAACCGTACTTAGCACAGTTGTTGGAAATCATAACGGAAAAATGCGGCTTCCAGGGGCTCAAGAAATCAAATCGGGAGAACGGTTTTTATGGGAGCTATATCTAAATCTGAACCAATATGATCCATTTGCAATCCCTAACGACCGAAATAGATATAAAGTATTTGTGCAAAATTAGCTAGCTCTACGCGTTTGACGTCTATCGTGATTTCGACAAACGAACGGACGGACATGGCTAGTTCGAATCAGAATGTCGAGAGGATCCAGAATATATATACTTAATGGAGTCGCAGATCAATATTTCTAAGTGTTACAAACTGAATGACTAGATTTGTATACCCCCATCCTATGGTGGTGGGTATAACAAGTAAATTTCGGGAGATGAATGGCGAGAAGGCACACCCCAATATACGGCTCGGGAGTGCTATGCTGCAGAAACTAATAAATGGCACGGTTCGGGATTCAATGGCGTTCACTTAATAAGGATGCAAGAGGACACTCCGTTGTCAAAGTTTGATCCGGGCATTATAACCAGCAGAAGGTATACCCTAATATACGAAACGATACACGGGATGGTGGCAAGAAGGCAAATCCTAAATAACGACACTGTTCGGGTTCAATGGCGTCCATTGCACAAGGATATAAAGGGCACTCCGTGGTTGAGCAGAAAGTTTTGTTCTTGCTAAGCAAATGAGTCCAAGAAGGCACTCCCTAATATATGGCACAGTTCGGAATCACTTGCGATGATGGCACGAGAAGGCGGTAGAGTAGTCCGTTTTGTAAACAATTGGGTTCGGGAACGGTAGCAAATGGGTGGCACGATTGTATACCCTATAATACACGGCACTGTTTACATGCGATCAAGCTGCTATGAGACAATAGGGCACTTTATATACACTAGGCACACTCCAATACCGAGGAAGCTCACCCACGCACAGTGGTCGGACTTGTATAGAATGGGCGGCCAAAAATACATAAAAGCCATAGTACCTCACTAATGCTGGCAACATTTGTGAGGTACTATGCCTTGTAAAACTTCTCTGAAAAGAGGCATCGCACTTTGGCACCGTTCGGATTCGGAGACTCAGCTACAGACTCATTGAGCTTGAACATGAAACGGGCTGCACTCATTGATATGTGAGAAGTTTTCCCCTGTTCCTTAGTGGAATGTTCACGGGCAAAATTTGCAAATTTGCATACTCGTGTTAAGCTGACCATGATCATTCAAAGTAAATATTGCACAGAAAAAATATCACGAGATTTTTTTCCAATTAAAACTATAATTAAAAAGGGATTCCATCAATCACTTTTGTAATTGGAAATTGCCATTATTTCATCACGATATTAATTAAATAAAAGGTCTTTTATCAATTTAGGACTGAAATGAAAAAAATCCGCGGGGGTGTTTTGTGTCTTAGCAGTAATCATGGACCCAAACATAGACCTCAAACTCGTATTCCAAGAGGTAAACATATGTACATATGTATACCAAGTTGCGTCGGAATCGAGAGTGCGCCCTATACAGCCCCCTTTTCGCAAAAAAATAATATAACATTTGCCTATTTTTACTGGATCAATAAAAAAAATACTTGGAACTTTCAGAAATTTCAATCATTATACCCACCACCCAAGGATGGGGGTATATTCATTTTGTCATTCCGTTTGCAACACATCGAAATATCCATTTCCGACCCTATAAAGTATGTATATTCTTAATCAGCGTAAAAATCTAAGACGATCTATCCATGTTCGTCCGTCTGTCTGTTGAAATCTATGCTTCATTTTTTAAAAATGAAGATATTGTGCTGAAACTTTGCACAGATTCTTTTTTTGTCCATAAGCAGGTTAAGTTCGAAGATGGGCTATATCGGACTATATCTTGATATGGACCCCATATAGACCAATCCGCCGATTTAGGGCCTTAGGCCCATAAAAGCCACATATATTATCCGATTTTGATGAAATTTGTGACAGTGAGTTGTATTAGACCAGTCGAAATCCTTCTTCACTTTGGACCAGATCGGTCCAGATTTGCATATAGCTGTCATATAGACCGATCTCTCGACTTAAGGTTTTGGACCCATAAAAGGCGCATTTATTGTCTGATTTCGTTGGAGTCAGCAAGTTGTTTTGGGCCCTTTGACAGCCCTCTTCAATTTGGCCCAGATCGGTTCAGATTTGGGTATAGCTGCCATATAGACGGATCTCTTGATTTAAAGTCTTGGCCCCATAAAAAGCACATTCATAATCCGATTTCGATGAAATTTGGGACAATGATTTATGTTAGGCTTTTCGACATCCGTGTCATATATGGTTCAGATCGATCTATATTTAGATATGGCTACCAAAAAAGACCAATATTTTGGTCTACAAAATTCAACAATGCCTTGTACTTATTAGACCTCTCAATATCCGTGTTGAATTTGGTCCAAATCGGACATATTTAGATAACCCTGCTATGGGGGCATAAATTATGAATTTTTTACCGGATTATGGGGAAAGGTGGTTTCCATATATACCCGAGGTGCTGGGTAACCAAAGTGCAGCCCGGGTCAATAATTATTTGGGAAATTAAAAAAATTCAATCTTTTTCTTAATAGATTTTTTCCAATCACCTTTTTCAAAAATTATGATTGATATTATAGTTATCTAGACTTAAGGTCTTTAGATTACTGCTATTTAAATGAACATCACTATTCATAATGACATACAAAAAAGTTCTAGTTTCAGTTGAAACAATTAATATGATTAAATCAGTTGAATAGCCGATATTACACTATTTCTATGGAGATTTTTTCAAGCTAGATTTCCATAAATCGATAGACCAATTTGCCCATGCTCATAAATCACTCACACTTACATATCATTATCGATCACAGAGAATTACTAAGTTTCCCTTTTTCCCATTACTGTTCTCGATTGTATGACATTGTTTCTGTGAATTGTATGGAATACTGTAAAGAATACTCATACCTGCATAGTAATAATACAATTTTTCTAAACACTCCCAACGCAATAACCCACTCAATTTGCCCATTCCCAGTGGTAATATCCCACACTCACTCTTGCCCGTCCATTCACAGTCTCATGTAATTTTTCCGTTGGCAAGTACATACATAAATTCATGAGTAGTGACGAAGTCGACGATGATGATGATGATGGGCATCCCTGACAACCGGCAAAAATGTGTAAATAGAAAAAACAACAAAAAAGAACATAAAATAACCAAACAATAATAGCAACAATAACAAAAGAAAAACAAAACAACAAGTCCCAACAGGTGTCTGGGCCGCCCATTTGTGCGATCTCTCTTGACAATAGCAAAAGAAATGAACTCCATAGCAAGGGAGAGGGAGAGTCCGAGAGCACAGTGAGAGTGCCAGAGAGAAAGAAAGTACATATTTGCGGTTTTACTAAACCAACATAGCCACAACACACTTCATTACAAAGTATCTTTTGGATTAAATGTTGCAGCAACATGTTGTTTGGTTCACAGAGAGCGCAACCAACATCTCTTATTTATACAAACAACAGACTATGATCTTATTATTGTTAAAGCAACTTGGGCTTTAGTTTAATAAATGGGGATAACTTCTTGTTTGCGTTGCCATGTGCCCTATTGTGTGTTTTTAACCGACAATTTTATATTATAGAAACAATTATTATTGCGAAAAAAATTATATATTATTGCGTCTATTTGTAAAAGAAGACATTGAATGAAAGCAAAATTGAGGAACGTACGTGTGCAAAGGCATAAATTCTGTGAAGATAAATACACATCTAAGAAATTTTGTTGTTTATTTTTAAATAAAAAAAATTTTCCAGCGAATAATATATGAAATTGATTGTTATGTTTTATAATTAACGTTTATCTTATTATATTTATTTTAAAATGCAGTTTACTTTTGGCAACATCATATTTAACAATGCATCGGAAACATTCATGTAATATTAAAATGTTTCTCATTTGGACAATTACATGTTTAGAAAGAAATATTTTATGTGAACAGGCAGGGATGGGATTTTTGAGCTGGCACTAAAAAGTAACAATTTAAAAATTGATGTTTGGCAGATAAAAGAAATTCACAGTCAGTTTGCCTTATTCTGCTTTGTTTTACTTGTGTGCAAAAATCAGCTGGGGCCGAGTTACCACTTGCGCGTTTGAAATCTCTATTACAAATTACGATTTATTTATCTAACGTGAGTTTTTGAATATTAGGAAGGCGAATCGGTCTTATTTTATAAGTAAAATGTTGACGGTAAAATGAGTATAAAAGTGATATAACATCCATTAAATACCAGATGCGGTTATTCGGACCCTGATTTTAAAATGGGAAAACACATGTTTGAGACAACAGATGTTTTGGGTCGAGTCATTTTAGTGGCACAATGTTAGAAAAATCTGCTGGTAATTTAGCCTAGTTTGCAAGTAGTTCGCTTGTGTTTTTCGCTGGCATAAACATGGTCCTTCGAAACCTAACGCGATCCGTAAAAAAAATTAAAGAAAGCTATGGAAATTTTAAAATTAGTTGTATTTATTTGTATGTTACCAAAAAAGAATTCCATCAACAAATTCCATTACGTGGTACTGGTTTCACGAGCCCATCGTGTTTTATGGAAAATCAGACTTTACGAGTCATTTCATGGGCCAGAAGAGAGTGTGTTTAATTCAACAGAATAAAACTTTTCTAAATGGTTTTACGAATCACTTCTTAATTCTTCATTGAATGGTTCTATTACATGGGACTACGCTTCACGAGCCAATGATAATAGGTACGTAAATATATGCTTCTTGAGCTAACATAAATAACAATTAATCTCCAAGGTAACATTGAAGTCTCGCAATGCGGGGAGTATGTTGAAGCGACTTCAACAGCGAACAACTCCAGACAGCAAAATCATTTTAACAGCATGGCGCATTTAAATGAATTACCCTTTGTAGAATTACCCTTAATTAAATTGGCAACGCCACAACAAATTATCATGATGATCTATCATCTGTTTTTTTCGCTGGCGTCTGTCATGGTCCTTAGTCATCAATAAATCTTGCATTGAAACATAAAGTGTAATGTTTTATTTTCTTTTTTTTAGTTCCCCCATATTGGGGCGAACGTTAACATAAATATATATCTTAAGTTCGGCAAATGATCTGTATTAGAAGTTATCAATGGTTCATGCAATAAGACCAAGCCCTTCCCATCATATTCATTCGCTACGCTTTCTCAAAACTGGAAATCATGAAATTTTTCTACGGCAAATCGATTGGAGGTCACTTTGGTGTAGAGATAAGCATGCCCTCCTATGACGGTGCCTCCCCCCCTCACAATGGAAGCGTCGTTTTTATTTGAAAATTCTCAAAAGCGAATTTTCAAATACAATTTCAACGAAAATTTATCGAAAAACCAAATTTCAATGATTTCTTTTCTAAAAACTAAATTTCAATGAAATCTACTCTAAAACAAAATTTCAATAAAAATTTCATCCTGACTTCGACATTTCTGGCCGAAAATTGTCAAAACGCATCATAAAAAAAGTCTAAAAAATGGTGACGTAGAAAATGCGAACATATTCCGCAGAAGTGGTACTGAGTACCGACATGTCGCTGCGCCTATAAAAATTTCTTTTCAATTAAATGCCAATATAATGGAAATGGACACCAATCAACTCTGCTTCCATGCTGTTGTCGGAATTCTTGCTGTTGTTTGGATTTCGCAATAATTTAATAGGCATTTTCGGTGCGAATGAGAAGTCAGTAGGCTTTAGGCAACATTTTTAGGAAGTTTTGTACAAAGACAAAATTATTTCTAAAATCAAATTGTCATTAAATCTTCAACGATAGATAAAATTGAAAGAAATGTTTTAAATACTAATTTCCACGAAACTTTTTTAAAGACAAATTTAAATAAAATTTTCTCTAAAAACAAAACCTCAACGACATTTTACAAATTCAAATTATATTTTCTCTAAAAACAAAATTTCATGAAATTTTCCATAGAAACAAAATTTCATGAATTTTTCTGTAAAAACAAAATTTTATGAAATTTTCCATAAAAACAAAATTTCATGAATTTTTCTCTAAAAACGAAATTTCATGAAATTTTCCATAAAATTAAAATTTCATGAATTTTTCTTTAAAACAAAATTTCATGAATTTTTCTCTAAATACAAGATTGTATGAAATTTTCCATAAAAACTATATTTCATGAATTTTTCTCTAAAAACAGAATTTTATGAAATTTTCCATATAAATAAAATTTCATAAAATTTTCTCTAAAAACAAAATTTTATGAAATTTTCCATAAAAATAAAATTACATTAAAACAAAATTTTCCATAAAACAAAATTTTATGAAATTTGCTCTAAACACATAATTTGTTAAAATTTTCTCAAAAACATTTCTTGAAATTTTCCCTTAAAGCTAAATAATTTTTTTATCAATCAAACATTTTATAAAATTTTCTCCAAATACAAAATTTCAATATAATTTTCTCTAGCCACAAAAATATATCTCTACAATGTGAAATTTGTAGTAAAATTTTCTAAATTTTATGAATTTTTTTCTAAAGGCTCATTTTTTCAATTTCTTTGCAATTTTCTCTAAGGACAAAATTTGCAATAAGATATTCTGTAAAGCTTTATTTCTATGAAATATAAAATTTCTTTATTTAAAAATTACATTTGGATTTTAAACAATTTAACGTTTGAAGATTATTTCATACAAATGTTGACCGTGACTGCGCCTCAAATGGCCCATCCGTTAAGTCAATTTTGGCATACTCTTTCCATCATTTCGGCCGGTATCTTACAAATAAATGCTTCAATGATGTCTTCCAATGCGTCAATTGAAGCGGTCAACAGCCTGTATAGACATGAGCTTTAACATAGCCCTACGAAACGTAGTCTAAAGGCGTTAAATCGCACGATCTAGGCGGCCAAATGACCGGTCCCGAACGTGAAAAAAATGTTCACCGAACTCGCCTCTCAATAAATCCATTGTTACATGTGCTGTGTAGCATTTGGCAACGTCTTGTTGAAACCACATGTCATGCAGTTGGATATCACCCTCACGATAGCGCTCACCATCCACAGTTACGTTACGATTCGCATCATCTTTGGAGAAGTACGGTTCAATGATGCCACCAGCCCATAAACCGCACCAAACTGTGACTTTTTCTAGATGCATTGGTAGCTCTGGCTGATCTTCACTCCAAAATCGGTTTAATTTAGGTTTAAGAGGCAGTCTGCCATCAGACTAACTTAGACGTTTTCGTTCATTGTGATACCACAGGAACAGAGTTCCTACCGTTGAACCATCCAGATCGCTTTAAAAAGACTAATAACTTGTGAATGTTCACATCCGGTAAATCAGACAGGTTCTCAAAGAAATGAGAACCTAAAGTGGAACTCCTTCTAACTGCTAGTGCGGGACACACACACAGAAGGTATTCTATAGTCTCTTCTTCTTCGATGTCCTCACAGCTTTTGCAAAAGTCGTTGCTGGCAACTTTCGTGACGCTCGTGACGGACACAATGACTGAGCAGTCAAGCAGTAGACCTCTTCAAGTTTAGATTAGCCCACATAGTTTTGGAATGCTTACAGCACCTTCTTTGTGACCATCTATCATTCGTTGTCCTTCAGGCCTGATCCTGAAAACTTAGCTTAAATGTCGCTAGAGGCATTCCCACAGATTCCAGTATCCCTAGAATGTGTAGGGTAGTTCCTAGTCTAGCAAAAGTCAAAACATATTTCAACCCAAATTTCCGACAAATCTGATAAAAATTGCGTCCTCTAGAGGCACAAAAAGTCAACATCAAAGAAAATTTTATATGACACTTACACTCATAGATAAAAGTTAGCTGAAAATAGCGAACACTATCTGCTAAATATTAGTGGTAAGTTTTGCTGCTATTATAGCAGGAGTTCAGCTATTATAGCAGTAGCTCTGCAATTTCAAAGTTGGTGTTTGCTAAAAATGACTATTAGTAGTTAATTTTGCTGATCTCTATTGTAGCAGAAGTTCTGCTATTACAGCACCAGTTCTGCAAATTCAGAGAAGCAGACTAACTACTGAAAATGGCTGCTGCTTAATTATGAAGGGGATGTTAGGATGTCAGTGGATGTGCCATGCCAGTCATGTGCACATTAGTAGAGCAAAATAATGCGAGCTAGCTCAGCCAAATTTCGAAATGTATACCATTGGAAATATATACCAATAGCTTCTTTACAGTAATATTCCACATATTAAAATCATCTCTCCCAACAAAATTTAAAAAAAAAAGCCTTATGTAATCAAAAAAACGGACATAAAAAAAGCATAAAACTTTTTTTTAGCAGATTTTTGTACTTAAAACAGCAGATTTAATTTGCTGATTTAACTGACCGAAATTTTTGCAAATACTGCAGCCCTATGTATGCTGTAGCAGCAGTAATGTCTGCTTTCCCATTTTCAGCAGACAAAAACTGCTGTTTAAGCAAACATTTTTGCTGTTTTGAATAACAAATTTGGTGGAGTGTGCCAGTCATGTACACATTAGTAGAGTAATAACAAAAAAATGAGAGCAAGCTTAGTCACATTTCGAAATTTTTACCAATGGATGGATCGGATAGCTTTTTTAAAGTAATATTCCACAAATTAAAATCATCTCTTCCAAAAAAATTTCAAAAAAAAAATGCCTAATCAAAACAAACGAACATAAAAATAGCATAACACTTTTTTTCAGCTGATTTTTGTACTTATAACAGCAGACTTTGCTGATTTAGCTGACCGAAATAATGGTTAATACAGCAGCCCTATGCATGCTGAAACAGCAGTTATGTTTGCTTTCCTATTTTCAGCAGACAAAAACTGCTTTTTTAGCAAACATTTTTGCTGATTTGAATAACAAATTTGGTTGAGTGTGTTATAAACGGATTGACAAAATTAGTATACCCCCCATCCTATGGTGTAGGGTATACAAATTTGTTTATTTCTCTTTTGATATAAGGTTAATGATCTTATATTGTAAAAATTAAAACCATAGGAGATGCACGTTACCAATAGAAAATTGTCAAAAAAAATTTTAAATTTCCATAGCATTGAAATTGTAAGCTTCATAACGAATATTTTCTTTGATTTTTGATTTGCATTAATTATTTCCCACGGAAGTTTCTTTTGAAAAAATAGTTTCTTTTTTTTAATATAATTTAAAGTACTTAACATTATTTACAAACAAGAGATCACATGTCCATTGTTGCGCGCTGCGCAGCGCACTCACTTATGATTCACATGAGTACCAAAAAGTGTACTCGTGTGTGTACGACAACATGTTTATCTGAGAGCTGGTGGAAACTCGAAAAGCATTGATACAAATACTTTTGCTTATTCACAAAATCACATTAGTCCTTTAAAGCATCTCAACAAGAAAACATCGCGAAGCAATAAAGAAAGATAAAATAAATAACAAAAACTTAAAAAAAAAAAATAAAACACAAAATTAACAGAAAAGACCCCAGGAAAAAAAAACCTTATATTCGAAACTAATTGAAGCGTCGAACAAGCAAAGCAACACCGTGCAACAAATAATAAAACAACATACTGAGAAGAAAAGAGCGAACAACAAGTCAAGTGTGTGAATGAATTACAAC
The DNA here is from genome assembly GCF_963082655.1 of Stomoxys calcitrans. NCBI lineage: Eukaryota > Metazoa > Arthropoda > Insecta > Diptera > Muscidae > Stomoxys > Stomoxys calcitrans. The sequence continues at coordinate 147,491,425 of NC_081556.1, read as the reverse complement.
AAAATATAAAAAAACCTTTTCTTCTCAAAAGAATTCCAACAAAACCAAGAAAATCTCAAAGATACAAAATAACAAAAACAACAACTACATCAATAAGAAGAACCAGAAGAAGCACAAAACGCAGTGGTGGTGTTGAATTGTTTGTTTATTTGTTTTTTTTTTCGTTTGTTTTTATAACAAACGAAAAACGCACTAAACCCAAACGCCGAATAATAAAGGCCAATTTCACAAAAAAAAAAAATACAACTACAACAGCAACAACAACAAAATATAAACAAATAAAAATTATTCAGGTGATTAGATTCTCGTGGTGATGATTAAGACAAGGAAATATCCAAAAAAATGCATAAAAAATTTAAAAAAAAATAAATAAAATTTAATTATAGAAAAAAAATAAAGCAACATATGCTTGAAATATGAATAATCGTTGTTTTTTTTTTTGTTTTGGAAGTTCATTCATTCAAATGTCAAATTCAGAGTTTGAAAAAAATGTTGGCCTCCGTCATCTATAAAGGCTTGCTGTGTGCTGGTGCATCAGTGGAAAAATACAAAATAATAACAATAATAATAATTACAATTCCCATTCAAATCGAGGTGACTTTCGGTGGCGCATGTTTTTTTTCTGCTTGTTTGTTTGTTTTGTAGGTCCGCAGGTAACCTGTTGTCTGCCGCCTGCCTAAATGCATCTTAACGCATGTGCGCCACAACGTTTAATGAAATTTCCAAAAACCAAAAAAAAAAAAATGAAAAAAAACAAACGTTGAATTACGATTATTATCGCCAATGATCGGTTATTGACAATGGTTGTTGAATTCAAAACAGAAATCCTACAGCAGGCCATAATCACAGATAGCAGTGCAGCCATGCATATAAACCTTAACAAATTCTGCAGCCAACCAACTTGCCATTTGAGCCTTCATCTTTTCAGTCCAGCCGTTTTAAAAATGTTTCAAATTGATTTTTTACACCAGCCGACAAATTCCATTGTTTCGCATATACCGATCTTATACCACACTCAAACGCGCCGGTAACTCTTCCAACAACAATAACAAGAAGAAATAACCCTAAGATTATCAGCAGTTAAGCGTTACATTGATGTCAGTGACTTTTATGGATTTTGTGACACCAATTGCATGTGTCTTGCTTAGAATAGGACCTGAGAACTTTTTTTATAAACAACATTTTTTAATTGCATTAAATATTATATTATTTTTATATATGTAAACCTGGGAATGAAAATAAATTGCATTTAACGACAATTTTTACGGAAAAGTTTTTAAAAAATTTAATTTTTTCGTATCCTTCTAAAGAGTCTCCAGGGACACGATTTGAAATTACATTTTTCGTGTTCGACCTTGGGAACACATCTTGCCCCACACAGTTGAAGTTGTGCAGACTATGGGCCATATCGTACTCCCATAAGAGGAGTTTTTGAATAGAAAAGAAATTTGGCATAATAAACTCTTAGGAGTAAGCCGGGGGTTCTTTAAAAAGTGCGTAAGTGAAAACAAAATGCTGATACCGTTGGTGTTATGCTGGGATTCTCTTGAGAATTACTTTTTTCATGAGTAACATTTCATGGCGTGGAAGCCACTGTAGTGCAGAGGTTAGCATGTCCGCCTGTGACGCTGAACGCCTGGGTTCGAATCCTGGCATGAACAGATTGTGACCTGGGACCTTGCTTTTTTTTCTCCGACCTCATGTCGAAGTTGAAGTGGAAGTCAGAGCAGGTATGCTCAACTGCTAACCAAACTCTTACTCCGGTCTGGAAATCTCGATTACGCATCCCTGAGCCTGATAGCCCTTTTAATGGTTCATAGAATCTCTTTGCGTCTTCTAACCAGTCTCGGCCGAAGCCTTTAGCGTCGCCTGACTGACCAAATATATTGTGATATTCTTCGAGCCGCCGCTCCCGCAACGACATCATCTCCAATGCCTTGAGGACCATTGAAACGCTATACCCGTCAAAAAGCCTATATGATTCCTTGTTTAACGGAATTCAAAAGTTCTCAGGAAGGGCCAGGTACTTCCATCCCCGAGTTTGACTTTCACACCGTCAAAATGGAAGGACTTCCTGTTTAGATGGGCAATGGCCAATAGGTTTGGCATAAACCTCAAAAAGGCAGAGCTGGTACTGTTGGTGCTGGTACTGTAGTATTGTTGAAGAGCAATTGATGTCGCTTCAACAGAAGTGTATGTCTGATCGCTACATTAGGTTTAGAAAAGCACGGTCAGCGCCCATACGATAAGTTTCCGTTATAAGTTGAAACCGAACTGACCGAAATTCGGAAGACTTCTCAGAAGAAGACTTGGGCAAGCTTATTTAGATTGTCCAAGCATAGAAGAAATTGACTACAATGATCATGTAGTGTTGTTTAGGAGCAGTTGATGTCGCTTCAAAACTGTATAACTATTGACTGAATTATCGAATGTTGACTCATACTGCGACATTAAAATGAAAATCAAACCCTAAATGTCTTTGTAAATAGCAAAATACAAAGTCAATCTAGTCCAAAATTTCAAAATTAAAAATCGAATATCCTCTAAGCCATTAGATATTTAAAACTCTAACTTTAATGTAGGGATTATTGGCCACTACTCTGCAAAAAAAAAAGATTTTGAAAATCAGACCAGAAATAAAGATTTGGCAGCCCGAGCAATTTTTCGAATTGCCGAGGAGACCAACTTTATGGCTCTGCCAAGTGGCGCCCGGACCACATGATATTGATAACATCATAGCTCTATTAGAAATTTCAATAGAGATATGACAAGACGGGTTATTGGCGCCTTTAAATAACCAAAGGCAACTCGCGGCGATCTGTCATTTGGACCGAAACGAACTTGATCACCTACAGGAACTTGACGAGGATCGCCACCTCCACATGAAAATGTGCCTACAAAAACAACACGTCAATAAGTTTCAAATAATTATATCTTCTCTCAAATGGCATATTTTTTACTTTTTTTTCCATTCTATTCCACTGTGCGACATAATTTTTTTGACAGCAATTTCCATTGAAGATGCCAATTTATTATCTATTTGCATTCGTTCTTTGTTTATGTTTTCTCCTATTTTTGTAATTTTTAATCGACACATTTTGCCATCCATGATGTTCATGGAGTCTTTCCACTTTCCTTTTTCGACAAATGACCTAACATTCAGCCATGGCTCAATGATAAGGGACCTCCTTTTTTTGCCGAATCCGAACAGCTTGCCGTTGAGCGATAGCATTTAGTGGAAAAGTTTACACGGCTGATTACCACAGGTAAATACATCACAAGTGTCACACCGTATCACGACCGTGGCCAAAAATGACAAAAGTCAATAAATTCGGAATGTAAATATTTTGATGCAATTTGATAGAAAACATTCCAATTACTGTAAATGCGAGTTTTTTTTAATATGTCAAGTGGTTTTGTGCATTCATATACACAAAATTTGTTTTGTTATGACGTTTATAATACTGTCCAAATTTATCCATAATCTGATATAGCTCCCATATAAACTTATCTCCCGATTTGACATCTTGAGCCCGCGGAAGCCGTAATTTTTATACGATTTAGCTGAAATTTTGCACGCTAGGTTGTTTTGACTTCCAACATCCATAGTAGGTATTATCCAAAAGTAAAACGGCTAAATCGATATATCGGTCTATATGGTAATAAATATCCAAATAGGGTGCGATTTGGATCATATTCGTTACAGGCTTTGAGAGTTGTAATATAACTCACTAATCTAAATTTCAGCATAATCGGCTGAAATATAGGTCTTTTATAGGCCAAAATCGGAGGATAGGTTTATATAGCAGCTATTTAAAAAAGAACTATCCGAGTTGGCCCATATTTGGCATGGATGGGGAGAGGCCCAAAGCAATTGTTTTTCAAATTTGAGAGAAATCAAATAGAAAACAAGTAAGAGCGTGCTAAGTTCGGCCGGCATTGCATGGCATTGTCGAGTTTTTTGCGCGGTATCTTTTTTAGGCAAACAAAAAATAATGAATAAGAACTGTCAAGTTGTAGTCCGACTCGGACCGAATGCTAAACATTGTAGTAGTCATTGTGTAATATTGCAGTCCATTCGGGTAAGAATTGCACCTTGTTGGGGCTCAAGAAGCAAAATCGGAAGATCGATTTATATGGGAGCTGTATCAAGCTATGAATCGATTCAGACCATGTTTAACATGTATGTTCAAAATGTCAGCCAAATTGGATAATAACTGCGCCCTCTAGAGGCTAAAAAGGCAAGATCCCAAATCGGTTTATATGGAAGTTATATCAAGTTTTGTATTGATTAGCGCCATACTTAGCAAAGTTGTTGGAAGTCATAAAAAACACCTCATGCAAAATTTCAGCCAAATCGGATGAGAATTGCGCCCTCTAGCGGCTTAAGAAGTCAAGATACAAGATCGGTTTATGTGACAGTTATACCAGGTTATAATCCGATTTAAACCGTACTTAGCACAGTGGATGGAAGTGACACCAAAACACCACGTGCAAAATTTCAGAATTGCGCCATATGGAGGCTCAAACAGTCAAGACCCAAGATCGGTTTATATGGCAGCTATATGAAAACATGGTCCGATTTGCCCCATTTACAATCCCAACCGACCTACACTACTAAAAAGTATTTCAGCAAAATTTCAAACGTCTAGCTTTACTTCTTCGAAAGTTGGCGTGCTTTCGACAGACAACTTAAAATGTCATGACGATCAAGAATATTTCGAGGTGTTAAAAACAGAATGACGAAATTAGCATACCCCCATCCTATGGTGGCGGGTATAATGAGCATTTTGTGGTCTCAGGTAGTAAATCGGAAGTTCAGTCTATTTTTCCATTTTTGGTCCTAAGTCTCCTATAATACTAGTTCTGTTCGCGTATTTTTCCAGTGAAAATGGGCAGGAGAGTAAACACAGACTTTACTATCTTTTGCTATTTATTTGAATTTAGCAGCTGGTTTTTATAAAATTGCTATTTGCAATTTTCTGCTTGGAAAAAACCTCCAGTAGAAAATTGCAAGGTTACGAAACTCAAAATTTTTATCACCCTCACGTGCAAATTTGCAAAAAGTTTTAATATACTTTAACCCCTTCTATTTATGGCCAACTTTACTACGAACTAACGACACTGTTCGTTGTACTAAGAGGAAATATCCACCGCTGAAAATTTTTTCTGATGTTCTCGCCGGGGTTTGAAGCCAGGCATTCAACGTAAAAATTGGACATGGTAACCTAGGAGCTAAGGTGGCCGCACCACACACACTATAATACTTTTTATATTAAAAGAAAAGGTAAAGGAATGAACCTAGCTCGAGATAACAAAAAAACCATAAAGGTATAAACAAACCCAGCCCTAGATATTTTAACATTTTCTATGGAACCGATCTCTTATCGGAATTGGTTTATTTAATTATTTTATGTATAGGGTACATAAGGTTCACCTTTTCACGACCTTAGTCATACATTTATATTTGCAACAAATCTACCACATATTCGCTCAATATGCGTAATTGACATAAATCTTTTTATTGTTTATTTGATTTTGTGCTTTTTAATTCCCCATAATATGAAGCGATGAAAAATCTGAAGTTGAAATAGGATAATCGCCATTAAGGAAACATTATGGCAATTGTTGATGGATATGTGTGAATTTAACGGGAAAAATATGAAAATGTGGTCAAAGCAAGCGGAACCAATAACAACACACACAACAATGGAATCTTAATTGAGTGGTGTTGATAATCATAAATGGACAATGGATGGATGTTATGCTAAATAATATAATGGCCAATGAAAATACACCCACAATGCGATGCATAATGGCACAAGTGTATTTTCTTTTCATATTTGCACAAGGATCAACAGGCATTTTTGTGTTGTCTTTTGAAATGGAAGAAAGGCCTTATGTGAGATCATTTTGTATGCGGCTGAATGGCGACTACCTGGATTAGGATACAGGTTTAGAAACTCTTTCTCATTATCAGTGTGATCAAGAGGTGAAGTGCTAAATATGGCGGGTTTATTGGTTGGCCCTTAAAAGAATGAAAATATAACATAATATTGTTGCATTAAAACAAATACCTTGCTTATAAACTAAAAAAAATATTTTTTTCTGTTTTTAGAAAATTTGTAAAAATACTATCATACCCTAAATAGTGAAGCCATAATGGTGTAAATAAAAAATAAGACAAAATATACCTATGAAGCGTTCCCGAAAAATAAAAAACTAAAAGCTAAAACAACAACAAAACCAAAGTGACAGAAACCTTACACAATTCGAAAGTAAAGTGTTATCTAAAAATCATTTTTATAACGTTTAAAAACGTTAAAAATCCTCCCATCAGTGTGCAAACAACCTTAAAGGTTCTTTATTCAACAAAGATTCAAAGGAAATAATTGTACTTAAATAAATTGCAACATATTTACTTAAGTCTGCATAACCAACCCCAAACACAACCTAGCAGAAACTATTTTAGTATACTTAAACTATTTGTAAATGTAAGTACACCACAATTTATAAATAACAAAAATATTTATCGTATTTCTTTAAAAATTTTCCAATTTTTGCAAAACTAGCACCTTTAAATGTTTCTTTACCGGTATAATCTCCAGGCTCTTACCGTTAAATTGCCTTCTCATTAGGGAAACACTATATCTTGGCACCCAGAGTTTGAATAAATTGTAAGACAGTCCGTAATTTCACCTCTTGGAGGTTATCTTTTGAATAGCAAAATTTTTGATGTTTACATTTGCCAATCTAATGGCTGGTACTACGTTTTTTTGAGGGGGAAAAATTTCCCTAAATCGTTCTTTCAGTGATTTGACAAGGTTACCATATTCGATTTTTTTTTTGGGGTTTCTTTGGCCAAAATGTGGCCATTACATATAAAAAATAATATGACACCAACCAATGTATCAGCTGCTTACGTACATGCTTACACAAAAAAATCCTGACTACTCGGTGTTCTGTGTTTTTATATACCCTCCACCATAGGATGGGGGTATACTAATTTCGTCATTCTGTTTGTAACACCTCGAAATAAGCATCTAAGACCCCATAAATTTATATATATTATTCATCGTCATGTCATTTTATGACGGTACATAACCTAATGGAGCTACCATATTAACCGATTTTGGATGCTGACTTTTGAGCCGCTGGAGGGCGCAATTCTCATCTGATTTGGCGGAAATTTTATACAACGGCTTCTCCCATATGGTCTGAATCGATCTATAGCTTGATACATCTCACATTTAAACCGATCTCCCGCTTTTACTTCTTGAGCCCCTATAAGACGCAATTCTTATCCGAATGAACTAAAATATTACACGATGATTTCTACAATGTTCAGCTTGCAATTCATTTATGGTCATTTATGATCAGATTATAACTTGATATAGCTCCAATAGCATAACAGTTCTTATTCAATATTCTTTGTTTGCCTAAAAAGAGATACTGCGCATAGAACTCGACAAATGCGATCCATGGTGGAGGGTCTATAAGATTCGGCCCGGCCTAACTAAGCACGCTTTTACTTGTTTATAATACATTTTGACACTTGTTCGGGCGAAAAGTCGAACTCAGTACATAGTTTAGCATCATGCCCATCTGGCAGAAACATTAAGGAAGCTGAGATTGATTGGGTAGCAACTTATGAGGCTAGGTTCACTCGCAGAAATATTATTGCTAAATTACAAAAAATTAGGTACGAAAGGAAATCTTTCACCACTGAAATTTCTATTACTTTAATATACTTATAATAATGGAATTTTAATATTGTTGATTTTTTACCCTCAAAAATCTTTTCTATAAGTGCTTGACTTCATTACTTTATCTGAAAAAAATTGTTGTGAAATGCCTTAATATGTTTTAGCAAACACCGATTCTTCAAAGACTTTTTCAAATATTGCTTTGGCAACACTCTTTATGCACAATTCTCATTCTTTGACATATCTGTCTACCAAAACTCACCACACCATTCTAACAACATGATCTGTGAAAGAGTCTGGCAACGCTCTAATTGCGGTTACAATTGTTTAGTTGCTTGTCGCTTTTCACATCTTCTTCGGTTGCAGTGAAGACTTCAAAAGTAGGAATGTTTATGAATTTTACCGCCGACACCTAGTCAGTCTGTCAGTCAGTCAGTCAATAGTACATGCAACACAATTATGAGTACATCGTTTTTATGAACCAAATCGTTTGTTTGTTTGTTTATTTTCGTTGTTTCGATGTTATGGGAAGTGTTTCTTTCTACTTTGCCTCAAGTTCATTAACATACATAATTATGGGCTATGGAAAAAATAAACACTTGGCCAATAATGCTGCTCAAAGCTTGGGCAGTCTATTTTTTTTTTCAAAGAGAATATACAAAAATTAAAAGAAAAAAATATGCACACATTTGTTGTACTTGTGGAATGTGTACCAAATTGATGCTCTGCCGTTGTAGAGTTAGAGCCTTTTTTCTGTCGTGTGACGATGTTTTTCATAAACACTGGCGGAATACATGTTGTTTTGCGTTTTTTTTTTTTCAATTTCATGTTTTGTGTTATTAATTTCATGAAAATATTTATTATGTACATGCAAGGAATGCTGCATTCTCATGTGTACGCCAAAATCGAGTTCATGGGCAATTGCAGGCAACAGCGGGCCTAAAAGTCAACTCAACGCTGCTGCGAATTGAGCCAAAGCCAGCGTACGTATTTTATGCCCCACGCTTGCAACAGACAAGCTTCGCCGAATGGGTACCAGGCCCCCTTTTTTGTAATTGTTGTGTTTGGTGCGTGCATTTTTGTTGTTGTTGTTACAAACGATCTGCCGCCATTATTTGGTGCAGCATTGCCGCCTGGTATTTCTTTGCGACGCTGTCGCTTTAATTTAAAACAATTGAAAGTAACGTTCAATTGACGTATCGTTCAAATAGACAAAACAAACCGAGACAAACATCACGCAACAGAAAATTTCCAGCATCTTTTTCGAAGAGTGGAGGGGAGTGGGCACAAGGACGCTTAGGCCAGTCGATTCTGACAAAAGCGAATGTGCGAATTCCAGCACACAATTTTGAGTGTTGCAATTCGCATAGCTGGCTGTTCGTTCGATTGCCTGATATTTCCAAAACTGATTTCGCTTTCGACAGCAATCGATGATTGTAGGAGGTGGCCCGGGTAGGGGTATTTGCAAAAGTATTCCCGGTATTTTGGTTGCTAACCGCTTGAGCCAATATTGAGTCGACAATGATGATGTGTTAATTGAGCATAATTAAATGTGAAAATATTGATTGATCGATTGACTGATTGATTGAACAAAAATGTATGATTGTTAAGGAATAAATTCCGCAAGAACAAAATAAAAAGTTCGCAATAACTTGAACCGCCTGCATATTCCACTCAACCTACCTACGGTCGTTTGTACTCAAAAGCTCAAAGTTCTTAAACTCTACAAAAAACTACAAATGATGTAATTTCTATGGGATTAGTTAAATATAGGATTTTATTAAAAACCCCTTAGGTTTCCTAGTTCTATTGCGTATTAGTGCTGACATCTTTGTTAAATTGAACTTGGTATATCTTGTTCACATACAATTAACATCAAAGAAAAAATATTTAACAATCAATCTAGACTTGCACAATATAATAAAAGTCAATATTTTTTAAAAGCGGATAATGTTTCACATTATTGTGGATATTAACAATGATTACTCTTTAGGTGTAGAGTCAAATATGCTAAATATCTTTCTACTATTTGGTAGATTAGATTAGGCGTGTTCTATTGAAGCAGATGTGTTGTATAAGTAACTTGTCAGTCCGTTATGATCAGCTGAGCAGGATTCACTAAATAAGGTTACGGAAAGCCTTTAGCCAACATAAAATTTTTCAATTTTTTATAGTGCTTCACTAATAGAAGGTTAGGTTACTTGCTAAAACATAAAGTGGATAGGCCCCATGAACATTATTAAGTATGTCAAATCTGCCGATTGAAAGTGTCATGAAATAGGAGAAGACAAACAAAGAATGAATGTTAAAAAAGAACAAGCAAAAGCCGGGCCGAATCTTGGGAAGCACCACCATGTATTCTGCTAAAATATGGGAGCTATATCTGGTTATAGACCAATTTGGACATTACTTGGTACAGTTGTTGAAACAGAAAACTGTGTTCAAAATTTCAGCCAAATCGGATGAAAATTGAGGCTTCCAGGGGCTTAAAAAATGAAATCGTGAGATCTGTTTATATGGAACCTATATCAGGTTATTGACCGATTTGGACGGTACTTGGCACAGTTATAGGAAGTCATAACAGAACACTATGTTCAAAATTTCAGCCAAATCGGATGAAAATTGAGGCTTCCAGGGGCTCAAGAAATCAAATCGGGAGATCTGTTTAATGGAAGCTACATCAGGTTCTTGACCGATTTCAACGGTACTTAGCATAGATGTTGGAAATCACAAAAGAACACTATGTGCAAAATTTAATCTAAATCAGACAAAAATTGAGGATTCCAGGGGCTCACGAAGTCAAATCGGGAGATCGGTTTATAAGGGAGCTTTATCTAAATCTTAACCGATATGGCCCATTTGCAATCCCCAACGACCTACATCAATATTAAGTATCTTTGCATAATTTCAAGATGGATGCCACCGTAGCGCAGAGGTTAGCATGTCCGCCTATGACGCTGAACGCCTGGGTTCGAATCATGGCGAGACCATCAGAAAAAATTTCCAACGGTGGTTTTCCCCTCTTAATGCTGGCAACATTTGTACTATGCCATATAAAACTTCTCTCCAAAGAGGTGTCGCACTGCGGCACGCCGTTCGGACTCGGCTATAAAAAGGTGACCCCTAATCATCGATTCAATTTTAATCGAACTGCACTCATTGATATGTGAGATGTTTGCCCCTGTTACTTAGAGGAATGTTCATGGGCAAAATTTGCATTTTGCTTAATTTTAAGTGGCTAGCTTTACACGTTCGACCGCTATCGTGATTTCGAAAGACGGACGGACGGACATGGATAGATCGAATCGAATGTCGAGACGATTCAGAATGCATATACTTTATGTTGTGTTCCAAACGGTATGACTAGATTAGTATATCCCCATCCTATGGTGCTATGTGTAACAAGTTGACATCCTCAATGTCAAGTACAGCCAAAAATTAAAAAAAAAAAATTATTTCGGCTAATGGCTTAGATTAACCTTATTCAGTAAACCCTGAGTGCTAGTCAAGCACGATGTAAATTTTCCCTTTCTTTACACTCGTTCATTCTCATTTTGTTTACGTTTTGTCCCATTTGTAGCAGTTCAAACGGTACATTTTGACATTTTTAATGTTTATGGGGCCTTTTCACTTTTGGTTTCTGCAAGTGAGACAACCTTCTATTAGTAAATCCTGGACGACCAGGAGAATTGCATTAATCAAATCGCTCTCAAGAATTCGTCGTGTTCTCCGACGAGTAAAATTTTTAAACTCCCAAAATGATCGTGTTTACTTAACCGAACGAAGGAACCTACGAACGGTCACCCAAAGTTAAAAATTTTCCATCACAAATGATGGTTTGGGCAGTTGCGACCGCCGATGGCTGCTCTTCAAAAGTTTTTATCGAGCCTGACGTCAAAGTAAATGTGACTTATTATGGGAACAACATTTCCGAAGCTGATTTGGAGCCGTGGGCACGCAAACGTTTCGGTAGTAGACCAAAGACGTACCGGCAAGACTTGGCACCGTCACAAAAAGCATGTGTAAACCAAGTAAGGCTAAAAAATCATGTTCCGCACTTCATTCGTACACACAATGGCTGTCCAATGCCAATCCGATGTATGTTTTTCAACAGACGGAAGGACATGGCTGGATCAATTTAGAATTTGCGGACGGTCAAGTATATATACTTTATGAGGTCCTAGACGAATATTTCAAGGTGCTGCTAACGGAATGACGAAAACAGTATACCCCCATCCTATGGTGGAGGGTCTAAAAATATGGTCTTTTGAATTGATAACACTTTGCGTCAGCTACACTGTATTTTATAGGATCTTGGATCAGTATTTCGAGGTTTGCCATAGAAGTAAAAAAATATTTTTTGCAATTTTTTCGTACCATTTTATTTTCATTAGCTGGCTTAACAAAGCGAACTGTGAACCTTTAAAGCAGCATGTGCTATTAAAAAGGATGACCTTTTGCCATGACATTAACATTGAATTTTGCACACTTCCAAATAGTCTTGTGCCTATCAAGAACATTTCTCTTTCACTTTTTTTTACTTAATGGCTTTATGCGAATTGAAACCATTTGTGCGAAAACAAAAACTAAACGGGCCAATGAACTTTTTCCAGTGGAGCAAAATATGGTTTAATTGATATGTACGATTGCCATCCATGGGGCAGCAGACAAATTGATTTGCATTAACCTCCATCTAAGAGCCTGGCCAAGACAAGTTCGAGCGATCCAGCCTGTCAAGAATATCAAAAGATCGAGGGATTTTTTGCGCCAGTTTATAGATTCTGTTGGAAATTAATTTTGCACACATGTCGTCGTTGTAGTCTTCGTCTTCGTTTGCCAGGGAAACCGCCTTTCAGGCCTGTGGTGGAGCAACAGAAATTGATATTTGCATTTTAATCGGACCGACATTAAGATTGACCAAGTAGATTTCATTCGATTCCATTCGAAAGCAATTATTAAAGTGCTCTATGCAAGACTCCCGGTGGCTGCTTGTACTCATATTCCTGCAGCTGCTGCTCTAGCCATATTTACTTTCCTCCAGTTTTATCTGTTTCTTTTTTGGCTGGCATCGATCATTGGCAAATGAAATGGTTGAGGATGGGATAGTAAGGCATTGGGCATTTGGCTTACTTCAAGGTCAAATGTGATCATCAGAGGTGTGCTTCAAATAGAAAGGAACTCCTTGATATTCAATCGATTCATGTATGAAAACTGTTACTGTCCCACAAAAGATATATGGAGCAAAAAAAATATGAAGCTATAGCGTGATTTGTTTTTCTGCGAAATAGAAAAAACAAACAAACAAATATGGTTGTGTCCATCTTTTAGCAGCAGGGAGGCCAGTGTAATCTTTAGCACTTGAGATCTTGGTCTGTCCCTAATTGTTTGGTCATCAAAGCTAAACGCTATGATATCAGCACCTTGCTTTTTAATGTTAAATGGACTTATCGGCAACAAATAAGTTGGAAGCTCATTTAAAAATAATATTTTCTTAATAACTAAGGAATCCCCCTTGTGCCATTCATTCATTACTTTTGAATTTTTGTTGCCAACGGTGTGAGGTTTCACCTAAAGTTGAGAAGTTGAGCTTCAAAGTATTTAAAATAATCTCATATTTCTTAACCTACGCTAAATGCACCTTCTATTGTTATCGAGTTGAAAATATTGCTATATTTAGAGTTCTGGTTTGAAATATGGGGTATTCCATATTTTAGGTAAATTGGAATACAATGAAATAAAACAGAAAGCGCAGAAAGTTCTGCTAGGCCATAGGTTTAACACCAATCAGCAAGTATTGCTGTTATCAACTTCTGGAAAATTAATTTTGACTATTTTTTCATAATAAAGAATTGCTTCCTTAAAAGCCAATTCCTAAGATGGTGTATCGATTTACAGCTTTGACAGATTTCCTTTATAGAACTGTCAAATAAACCTATTTGAAATCTACATTAAGTTTTGTGAATAAAATGATCTGTTGAAGCTTTTGTTGGTCGATAAATATTCAAAGTACGAACAAGCGACAAGTGAGACAAATTCGTTGATTTTTGTATTTTTATTTCGGCCCAGTCAATTTATAATACCCACCACCGAAAGATGGGAGTATATTCATTTTGTCATTCCGTTTGCAACAAATCGAAAAATCCATTTCCGACCATATAAAATATATATTTTCTTTATCGTCGTAAAAATCTAAGATGATCTAGCCATGTCCATCCGTCTGTTGAAATCACGCTACAGTCTTTAAAAATAGAGATATTGAGCTAATACTTTGTTCCGACTCTATTTTTTTTTTTTGTCCATAAGTAGCTTAAGTTCGAAGATGGGTTATATTGGACTATATCTAGATACAGCTCCCATATAGACCGATCCGCCGATTTAGGGTCTTAGGCCCATAAAAGCCACATTTATTATCCGATTTTGAAACAGTGAGTTGTGTTGGGCCACTCGACATCCTTCTTCAATTTGACCCCGATCGGTCCTGATTTGGATATAGTTGCCATATAGACCGAACTCTCGATTTAAGGTCTTGGGCCCATAAAAACCGCATATTTTGTCCGATTTTGGCGAAATTTGGGGCAGTAAGTTGATTTATAATCCGATGTCGCCGAATTTGCGGACAGTGAGTTGTGTTAGAGACTTCGACATCCTTCTTCCAAAGTGGTGAAATTCATGACTGTTGACATTTGACATTTGCGGATGTCAACTTGCTGTTTTAACCTTGGTTCGTATGGCTGAACCACTAAAGGTTGTCTCACGCGAACAGCTGTTAACAGTAGCCAAACAGATTTAGGGTATTAAGATATCCGATTTTTGTTGGTATTCTCTTTGTTAAGTTCTTTCTCGCATATTTTTTGCTCATGTACCCACACGTACATACACATACGCACAAATTTCTTGAGTGTAAGTCAGCTTGGTGACAAAATGACGATTTCACCATATGGTTTTTATATTGTTGTGCAAATGAGACAACCTTTAAATAATTGAGCCATGCTTAACCGTAGTTTAAGTTTTTTCTAAAGGCCAAAACAAAATGAGCGTCGTGAGCTTTGTTTTTGAGTTTCGCGTTGGAAAATTGCAACTCTGCACACAAATTGCACAGAAGCAACGCAGAAAAGCTAAAAAATTTTCAACTTTGACGCTTGAAAGCGAGCGGCTCTCTGTGTTGCCACACGTTAAGTAGTGTTTTTAGTCGTCAAATTTAAAAATTGCTTAGTTTTTGCGAGTTGCTTTATGATGGAAGTTGTACCAAAATACTTTATGGGAATTTTTAACCAAATCGGATAATAGTTGCGCACTCTAGAGGCTCAAGAAGTCAAGATTCGAGATCGGTTTATGTGACAGCTATATCAGGTTATGAACCGTTTTGAACACTTCATACAAAATTTCAGCCACATCGGATAAGAATTGCGCCGTCTAGAGGCCCAAGAAGTCAAGATCCAAGATCTGTTTATATGACAGCTATATCAAAATATGGATATATATGGCCCATTTACAATCCCAACCGACTTACACTAATAGGAAGTATTTGTACAAAATTTCAAGCGCCTAGCTTTATTCCTTCGACAGTTAGCGTGCTTTCGACAGACGGACGGACATGGCTTAATCGACGTAGAATGTCAAGACGATCAAGAAAATATTTGTGTGTGAACAAACGCACAAGTAATAAAAATATAAAAAATAGTATGTTTTTCAGGCTTAATGACCAAAAAGATAAAAAAATTGTGTGTCGACTGATCGTTTAAAGTTTTTGCATCGTCATTGTGCAAGGGGCCCTTCCACTTATAGTTTTCCGCTGGTGACATAACCTTCTATTAATGAACAACCCTGACGCGTACACTTTTTCGAAATATGCAGCTCAAAATACAGTTCGAGACTGAGCAACATCTGTCTTGCTTCCAGTGCTTCCGAAGAGACATGCCTTAGAACAAAGTGCAAATCTTCAACAAAAAAGTAAAACACAAAATGTTCGCCTTCTCTTGCCATGGAAATGGTCACATTCCTATGTGACCACAAAACGTTTAGAATTTTATTTTTTTTTTTTTCATTATATTACTGCCATGGCTCAAATGGCTTGTCTACCGTTGGCAACAACCCAAAGTAAAAGAATGCCAATGCTGACCACACAACTAAAAGCAAACTAAAAAAATTAATCCCTCCTTCATTCAAAAAAGTATGATGCAATTTACAATCGTTTGACATAAGAATAAAATGATTTTAAGAAATTTCATTCACAAACCACAAATAACATTGTTAATATTTTCTTATGGTGGCTTTACCATTAAAATTCTAACAAATCCTACAAATTGTTTACGTAAAATAGCCACTCATCCATTTTAGGTATAGTACAACCAATCATTTGTCTTGGAATTTCTTTAGTTTTCTCAAAGACACACAAAACATCTAGCCATAGCAAAATATCTAAAAAATGTTTATGTTCTCCTTAAATGGATAAGCCTCAAGTGGTTTGCCATCACCATCTACCAATAGCTGATGTAAAATACCCCAAATGTTTCATGGCTTTGTCTTTCAAGTGCCAACAGAATACAAAAAAGGATTTTTTTAATTTCCTTAAAAACTATACTTTTTACAAAATTTCGCGGGAACTAAACTATCTTTACAATTTGACATTTCAACAGAATCAATTTGAAATTTTTTGTTTTATAGAAAATTTCGTCGGATTTTAATTTTAATGAAAATTTTCCTTTTCATAGCTACATTTTCACAAAAATCATAATTTTACAAATTTTAAAAATTGTGCCTACAATTTGATTAATAATTGATTTAATTTTTACTGTTCTATTCACAATAGAGTATTTCAACAGTTGACCACACTTTGTTGTGATAAACATATCATGGCAACCCTACACACAATAGACTACATTAGGCAGGGCACTCTGTTTTAAAATATCTTAATGTACCTATGGAAAGTTTACTGCACCATCACAATACTGTCATCATATTACACTGGGATTAATTATGCCTAATTGATTCTTTTAAGTCTTTAAGCCTAGTACTGGCTTCATTCACATGTCAGAACACAAACAAAAGTCAAACAACAACATACAACAAAGGCAACAGTATTGAAGCCGAGTTGATTCGGCCCATTTCGTGAAAAAAAATTGCGCGAAATTTATCCTGATGCTGCGACATATCGCTACTATTTTGCTCATAGAACTCAGTATCACTTGTACGGAATGTGTTCGCATTATCTTCGTCACCACTTTCTTTGATGCGTTTTGACAGTTGTTCGTGTGAAAAGCCGAAGTCAGTACTAGGCTTTAGTCTAAAACCAGCATTGTAATTTTTCACAGATTTTTCATTTACAATTTTTTATATGAAGTTTGACTGTTCTTCATGTGAAAAGCCGAATAGAGTATGAAGCCTTAGCCTTCACTAGATCCAGAACTTCGTTGTACTAAATATATGTAATTTTAATACACTGCACTGTATGAAACTAAAATAAAACAGTACTTTTATTAATAATATCTGTTTAAGAGTGCAGCATGTACGTGTATGTAACTCATATACATTCATATGTATATGTATGTACTTTTTTATGAACATATTTGCTGTGTTTTAGTACTGGATAGACAAACCGTGAAGGCCAAAAATAAAACGCAAAAAATTTTCCAGTGAAAGTATGTTTGTTTACCACGAGATGGTAACACCATTTGCCAACCTGTCAAAACAGTAAGACTATAAAGTGACAATTGTTGTAAAATTTATAAATAAAATTTGCAAAACATGTGTGGGCATAGATAGTTGTCAAATAAAATTTATTTTAGTTTGTTTCTCTTGCCAGACGAGCTTATTAATCGGTGATTTTACTGCAATGGAAAAAGCTCGTCTCGAAAGAGAAACAAACGAAAATTGTAGAAAAATTAAAATGATCTTTGCCCTAACAGGCAAGAAAACTTGAAAATAAATTTAATTTTATTATGCCACTCACAATAGAGGTATTTCTGCAGGTGGCCACACTAATTTGTGAAAAACATGTGGCAATCCTGACGACAGATGTTTTATACAAGCCTGCACTGGTAATTTATTCAGGGGCCGAATTACCGCATGCTTTCGTATCGAATGAAACTTCATCTTTTACAACTTTAGAGGCATTTTAATGTCATTTTTTTTACGAATTATAATCGATTTAAACATTTGCGATCTTAAGTTTCAAAAAATTTCTTTCAATAAAGAAATGCATAATTAACAATAGAGAGATTTGGAACGATTTTTCTCGTTCACGTCTGCGGTAATCTGGGCCCAGAACTTCGTTGTACTGGATAGACGTCATTTTCATACAAATTCCATTGCACTGCCGTATATGGTACTAAAATAAAATACAGCTATTGTTTCAAAATATTGCATCAGAAATGTTGCTTGAGTGCCTGCATAAATGCCACACACCAAAAGATTGACTTGTTGGCAATGAATTTCATCTGCAACAAACCACAAAAAAAGGAAAGAAAAAAACTGTTCATACAAAAATGTGGGAAGAAGGCCAAAAATATGCTGTAGCTGATGCATTTGTTTTTTGGCGTGCCTTTCTTGTTTTTTGAACCTAGGCTCTCTGGTCTCGCTTCAAGTCGCAGAAACAGCAAATTTCCAGTTTCCAAGTGCCCGGCAACAAACACAAAAATGTACCCCCATGGAATCTTAAAAAAATTAGGGGGAAACAGACATTTGTAGTGAAGTGCATTTTTTTTTCTTGTCGGAAATTATGAAGTACATATGTCTGAAACGGATGCATTTTGAGCTCCCCTCACCAGCAGTGCATAAAATATGTTGAGCGGAAGAAATCATTAATGTTGCGTTTACCAACTAGTGTTGCAGGCATATCAACAGAAATTAATTCATTAATTAAGTTGTTGTCTCTGGGAAGGCTAAAGGTCTTTCTGCCACCAAGCAAACACAACAACTTTAAATTGTTTTATGCATATGTAAAACTGTAGCTGCGATTTACCGTCGCCTTTGGATAACTTCCAATAACTGTGACCACTATAGCATGAGTACTTCCACAACCTGATATAGGCCTATACAAAACCATATTTCAAGGCGCAATTCTTATTTGATTTGAGTTTTCGTCCGGACGAACCCGCTTTTGTTAACATTCAAAATGTACTTTGTTCAACATACGCATTGAGAATCTAGTCAAATCTCCTCTTGGAATCATCCAGTCTTGTCTTCGCAATAAACAGGCCTCTCGGATTGTCTGTAACAAAACATTTGTCCCATTAGCCCAACGTAGAATAACGTTCCAAGAGCCTCAATCTTCTGCTCTCCCTCTAAAATTACTGACACCAAGTTTCGAGGTTTCTCGCACCTCGGCCTCTCGGAAATTAGTTTGAAAAAACGAATTTCCATTAATGGTTTCCAAACTTAAAGTCGCCTACGCCTGGCCATCTCATCGACTTACTAGGTGCAGTAGTTCGGTACAAGACTACCAAAAGCTTCGATCCCTTCCTACTATATTGGAAGGTCTTCGCATTTTCCGTAGCATCATCATTTCCAGGAGCCCAGCCATAATGCTAAAATTTATTCAGGGATTCTATACTTGCCGCGACGTAATAAGAAGGCCGAAATCACCGACCGTAATCAAATTCAAAGACTTGAGTACCGCCTTACAGTCCTTATAAATCCCGAGTTTTGAGTGTCGCAGATCTATCCCAGAATTTCGACACTCAGGGAGCGCGCTGGCTTCACTTGAGATCACTTTGTGAAGTGTAGATGACTCGCCAAGAACCCCTTTTTGTCATTCTCATTCCTTTTAGGAACCTGCACATTCGTATTCGTAAGTTTTTTTCCTTAATAAATTTTTTTCAAATTTTAAATCTACATTCAGGTTTTCATCATATCAAAAGAAATGCAATGCATTACATACACGAAATAAAACGAAATTTTATGTTCTCTTTGAACTTGCTCTTTTTTTACTCATTCATTTTTCGCAGTTCATTGAAGATTTCAAGAGGTATAGAAATTGAGATCTATTTTCGTGTGGTTTGCTTACCAGAAATACATTCAGCATATGGCCGGAAGTAATGAGAATGGCTCGTTTTCGTGTATTACTTTTTTTATTTGGCACACCAATCAATCATTCATAGACAATTTTCAATTTATTTTCCTAATTTTATTTGTTCTCTTTTCACTTTATCTAATGGGGTGGGGTGTATGTTTCAATATGAAAGTTTTGGTTGTTCTGATTTTTTGCAAAATATATTTCAGAAAAAAAACGGAAATGATTCATTTTGAAAAATTCAAGTGTTGAAAAGGCCATCCATGCAAATGGTTATTTCTATAGCTGACTATTGCAGGCCTTTAGAAATCATATTCTTAACATCGACAAGTAATCCAAATTATAAATGGTTTTGTTTTAAAAATAGACATTCGTTGTTCCTATTTTTTGTTTTTATTTAATACTTTGCCAATATCGATATTTTTCGATTAAATTTATTTACGCCCACTTAACCACTACTCATGGGAAACTTTAACAAACATTTTGTATAAAAGCAAAAGAAATGCTGAGATAAATGAATGAAAATATATAAAACTTTATTTCCATCAATTCCCAATATATATTTAAATATAAAAATTGCCCAGAGTGAAATGAAACCTAAAAGCGCAAACGTTTGCATTAAGCGTGTTTTTGCGCAAACTACAACTGCAATACAGCTTGAAAATAAATATTGGCAACATGCCTGTTGGTAGCGGTTTTGAGATTAATGGCTCATGAGAGTCATACTTTTTCCATTCACAATAATCAACCATAATAATGGGTGATTTACATTTTACTTTTTTTTTGTATGGTGTTTTTATTTCATTTAATTGTTGGTTGTTTATATTAGTAATGTCAAAGCAATTTCTGATACTCTGTTAGCATAGTCTGGACTATAAAGTCGATGAACCAAAACTTTTTTTCTGACCTGTCTTATACCATGAGGTCGAACGTTCTAAATATGTTGAAATATTAGGCAAGTGTTTGATTGATTATTCTTGCCTTTTTTTGACAAATACAGATACTTACCTTGCCTTCGTGGATATTCGACTTCGGCGTTGATTTTGCTAACTGGCTGGGCTTAATACATGGCCTTTGCGCTTGGGACTATCGACTTTATTAAACCAATTGTTTTATAAAATTAAATTGTCCATAAATCAGTTGAATTCCTTAAAATGACAGAATCCACTAATAGACGGTCAAGTCACTTGGGAAACATAAAATGGATAGGCCCCAGGAACATCTTTAAACATTGTTAAAATATGCCTATTTTGAATGTTAAAAAACGGACGCTTTTTCAATCGGTTCATTTTGACTTTCTCAATGTTCATGAAGCCTTTCCACTTTTTGATGTCGTAAGGTGACTTTAAGTTGGCTTGAAATATTTCAATTTTGTATATTTTTTAATTCAATTTGACTTTGCACTCATTCTTGTTTACATTTTCTTCGATTGACTCTTTTTCAATCGGTTCCTTTAAACTTTCTCAATATTCATGGGGTCTTTCCACTATTTGATGTTGCAAGGTGACTTTACCTTCTTTTGTGTGGGCTCTGGCACAATTTGAAGTGGATTGAGCACTATTTACTATTTATATCCTGTTTATGAACGTCAAACAATAGCTCAGACGAACAAACGACAATCGCCCGAAAATGAATCATTTTCGGTTTGTGTCAGGATTTACAAATAGAACATAAAGTGAATAGACCCCATGAACATCATTAAGATTGTCAAAATCTGCCTATTGTGAATGTTAACAAATGTCACTAAAAATGTTTTTCTCTTGCAAAATTCAGCATACAGCACGTCCACGCACTATTTTTTCTTTTTATTTCATACCTTTTCCAAATACAGCTTGAAATATTTAAAATGTTTGTATTGATATGAACAAATGCATATTGCAAGCAAGTGAGATAAACGTAAACAATGACAAGATTGACAAGTTTAATGACGAAAATTCAGAAAAATGCATATCGGCTGATCGCTTGGCTTAGCCTTGTTAAGTGAATCCTGGTTTAGTGTATGTCGAGCTCCTAGAAGTTTGGAGTTCCTAGAAGCTCATATTTATGTAAAAATTTGTAAAAGCATGCTTAGATGAGAGGTCCGTTAGTTGTTATAGACAAACCAACCGATATTTTTACCCGAATCCGTAGTGGGCACCTAAGGTTCTCAAATGCTAAAACTTGTGCGATTTTTTAATTTCAGTTGTTTCTCACTCGAAAGCAAATTATCAAGTGATTGATTTTGACATTTGCTTCGCAGTTGTGACAACTGTTTCGATATACGCAATTCATTTTCCATTTTTGTTTGGAAATGCTTACGTTATTGTTTGACTTGTCGTTCGATAAATCAGTTCTTTTTCGTATGCATGTTCGACAGGATTCAGTAATATAAGGTAAAATCCCGTTTACACTGCTCATTAAATCCGGATTTAAGGCTCTCATCAGCTGATTTTATAAAGGGAAAACAGATGATCGAGCAATTAAATCTGGATTTAAAGAGCAGTTTTAGGTCACATGTGAGAAACTGGTAGTTTACTAAAATAGCTTATTTAAGCGAGGTTTGTACTTTATTTTGGCCATTTCAAACGCTTTTTATAACATATTGGTACATTTCCGTGTACTTGTTTTTTATTGCAATAATGCTCCGAAATACCTTTCTAAATATGTATAATACATGTATAAAATGTGTAACGTTTGTTGATTTGCGAAGAAAATTTTACAGTATCACGTTTTGAAATAGGAAATGTTGGATTCTGAAGCGAATAACTTTTAAAAGGAACGAACAATTTGTTCCAGAATTGTTTCCAAGATTTTTTGATTTGGCAACACTGTGCGCCGACAAACAGTCTTTTAATATTTCTACAAAAACACGACTAGTAGTAGTAGTAGTAGTATTTTATTTTGTTTTCTATCATCATTACAATTCAAAACTTCTAATACATAGTATATATTAAATATAACAAAATAGAATATGTATTTATGACAATAACTTAGAAAGTTGTCTGTCAATAACCGATATTTAAAATTCTGTTAAATTAACTATAATTCTATAAAATAGTTGGTTTTTTTTTTTTCAAAATTGTTCTTGAATTATATTCTTTCTATATCTTAATGCCATTCGGACATAATTGTATAGCTTCTCCCATCCATCTTCCATATACCCATTTAAAATATTTATAAGTTCTCTTTCTTCTAAATATGTGCTTCCTAAAAACCTCACTCTAATTTCACATAATATTGGACATTTGGCAATGAAATGTTGCATATTCTCGACTTCACGTGTATTGCAGAGAGTACATAGCTTTGTTTCTTCATTTCCATGGTAGTTTCCATTTAAAGGGAGTACATCGGCTCTTGTTCTCATTAAAACACGACTATTTTAAAATTATGTAAATAAATCAAGCTTGCCCCCAGATGATGTAGGACTAGTTTTAATGCCTAAAATGGAAAAGCTTTTATTCTACTTGATTAAGTGAAATAATATAAAATTAAATATAATTACTAGAATTGTAGTACATACTTATATATATGCATTTTATACATTATATTACAATATATACATTTCAAATAACAATGGCTAATGGTTTTGCAAGGAATTGACAAAAAATACAAAATTGTAGAAAAAATTACAAATCAAATTTTTTTGCAAAATATTTCAAAAAAGATAATTTTTCTAAAAGTTTTGTTAAAGAAAGTTAATTTATTATAAAGATTTAATTTCCTAAATTTTACTTTACTTGTTCTTTTTTTAAGTTTGCCCTTATTTTTGAAATTTTTAAACGACAAATTTTTGCAATTTTGTGTAATGTTCATCGGTTTTTGTTTTCAGCAAGTGAGCAGTGTCACTTACACGACATGTGTTTTACATATGTGCTGTCACTTTCTGTATCCATACGACTTGTACGTCAAATAGAGTGCGCTCTAATCGGCATGTATTAACATATGTATTGTAATTTTTTATGGACATGTGTCCACAAGTACATTCGATAAAATAAGAACTCGCCAAAAGCCATTGTTCATTTGTTAACGGGTGGTTTATCCCCTCGATACATTAAAGTACGGGTTAGTTATCACGAACTTAATTTTTTCTATGAGAAATCCACCCTAAGGATGTTATTTTAAACGTGTGGCCATATTTGTTTCGAAGTTCGTCTTTTTGAAACTGTCACTTGATTTCGGCTCAATTTAGTTTGCCATTTCATAAAAACTTTACCGTCCCAAATGCTATATCAGGATTCATTTAAGAAGGTTACGCCAAGTGATCAGACTTCATATAATTTTTGAATTTGTCAAACTTGTTATTGTATACTTTTTATACCCACCACCATAGGATGGGGGTATACTAATCTAGTCATTCTGTTTGTAGCACCACGAAATATTGATCTAGGACCCCATAAAGTATATATATTCTTGCCATGTCCGTCCATAGGTCCGTCTGTCGAAATCACGATAGCGGTCGAACGCGTAGAGCTAGCCGCTTGAAATTTTGCACAGATACTTTATATTGATGTCACCCGTTGGGGATTGCAAATGGGCCATATCGGTTCAGATTTGGATATAACTCCCATATAAACCGATCTCCCGATTTGACTTATTGAGTCCATGGAAGATACAAATTTTGCGCGATTTGGCTGAAATTATGACTTCCAACAACTGTGTCAAGTACGGTTCAAATCCGTCAAGAAACTGATATAGCTCCCATATAAACCGATTTCCCGACTTGACTTCTTGAGCCCATGGAAGCCACAATTTTTGTCCGATTTGGCTGAAATTTTGCACATAGTTTTCTATTTTGACGTCCTACAACAGTGCCAAGTACGATTTGAATTTGTGTATAATCTGATGTAGATCCCATATTTGACTTCTTGAGCCCCTGGAAGACGCAATTTTCATATAAACCGATCTCCCGATTTGACTTCTTGAGCCCTAACAAGCCCGATTTATCCGATTTGGCTAAAATTTTGCATTTTTGCGCCAAGTACGGTCCAATTCGGTCTATAACTAGATATGGCTCCCATATGGGTTCCCAAGATTCGACCCGGTCGAACATAGCACGCTTTTACTTGTTTCTTACTTGTTTGCAATGTGCGTTTGTTCGTATTCAATACAAATTAATTTAATGGAATATATATAAATTAAATATATATTTCAAGCCGAATTTAAAAAAGATGTGAAATACAGAGAAAAACTTATATGTGGATATGTAATGTTCTGCATTTTGTCAGAGAAAACAAAATTCTACTGACATATGTTAACATTCACAATAGGCAGATATTGACAATCTTAATGATGTTCATGGGGGCTACCCACTTTATGTTTTCGCTTAAGTTACTTATGCTGCATTCAGTGGCCGGAATTTATTCGTGCGACCACTTACCCGAAATTAATGGAAAATCCTTATCTTTATAGTAAAGCTACTACATTCTTGGCCATAATATTAAATTATATGGGTGTTTCGTTTTGTAACACTCAGGTCTAACGAAACATATGATATTATTATATCCTGGTAAAATTATTGGGCTAAACAACGAACGCCAGTTTGTGCATTACAGCACTGAATGTACTTCAACACTTAAAATTGCAAGGAAAGGCCAATATTGTCCAAATAATTTATAATTAGGAAACTTTTTGGCATAATATGTACAATAAATAAGTACAATAAAATATACTGCTATTATTGACTGTTGTTCTTCCCGTCCAATTATGCTGAAACTCATACGTTTGGGGTTTTAATGCCTAACATACGTTTCTTTCCGTATTCCCTGTTCCTTAATGGAATGTTTATGGGAATGTTTAGTTGTACGTTTCTTTCCATATTATAATAAACTCTACTTTTAATTGCATGAATCATATCCACAAAAAAGGAAATAGTAAGGAATCCAATTTCAGGATTCATTAGCTCACAGTCAGCATATCCGTTGTGCATTTTATGCTCTGCTAATTTATGTTAGTATTACTGCAGCACAGCATCCATATTTAGAACTTAACTCAGTAGCTGACTCTGTGACATTGTCATTACGTTACCATTGTTTTAATGGCAATACAAACCTATAAGCTATAAACGTCAAAACTATGGTCATGAATGACAGTTTTTAGTATCTGACGACGGCAGGCCCCTTTTTGTAGCATTGCCTGCTACTGACTCTATCTACTCTTTCTCTCATCATTACAACGGTCTCAGCCGCAATAACACAATTAACACTGGCAGAGAGGGGAACTGTTATACGAAGACGACTCGTATATAAAAATAATATCGTAATTTTTAAATGCTCCCCCTGCATGGATGTTGTTGAATTTTATTTCTGTTTTTATGAGCAAATAATTGAATTTTTATGTGGTATAATAAAAACAAGAAAAAACAATATTATGTCATAAAAATATTACAAAACAAAAAATTAAACGATTAACGAACTGTCCTGGACGCTTATGCATTTCATCTTTCATCTTGCCATAAACAGCAATTGACGTCGAAATCTACAAAACTTATTCAATGAGTCGAGTGTCTTGACAGAGGAACATACGTAGAAAGAGAGAGTGAAGGCTAGATGCAATTATGATATGCAATGAAAGCAGTACGTGTTAGGCAAAATATATATTCTTGAAACTGAGGATTTTCGGTATTATGATTAATCGTTTTGAAATTAGAAAGCATATTAATTAAAAGTGATTTTTTTTATAGACGCGTTGTTTTCAATCAGGCCACACTGTTTTCGGTGGCGGTCTTTTTGACAGCTGTCACTTGCTTTATGCTTTTTTTGGGCGGGTGCTGCAAAATGTGACCGAAAATGTTTGTTTATACAGGGTGTTTTGTTACACCTGTGATTTCCAATAAGATCAAACTTTTTCGGAGTTGCTCTTTTTAACAATCTTTAGAATTTTTTTATAGCACTCGCCAATGAGGATTTCAACTTGTTCTTTGTTTACTTTCACCAAAGTAACATCTAGCTTGGTTTTTATTATGGTTAGATACAGACCTTTCAAATGGAAGTATTGATTTAAATAACGATGACCAATTTTTTTCCATATTTATACAGCGTATTTAAACGGCGTGGCGTCTTGAAACTTGGAACATTGTCTACTTACATACATAACATATTTTAACACTTGAATTTTGCGATACTATGTTAACTAACTCACTCAATAGTTTTAAGGCCATTGTGGACTATTGTGAATTAACAATCTACAGTTAAGATATTTCTTGGCAAGTCATGAAGAACAACTTGCCACTTACTTCATAGCTATACAACGGTGAGCACATAAGGTTTACCCAATAAAACCATACTTGAAATCTAACTCCAACACTCTATCTTTGTTTTTCTTATCATTGCCTATATTGCTCTTTCTATGAGATGTTATGTTTGGCAAAGACCTCCATCCTTAAATCCCTTCTCTACCATTGAAGCCCCTCTTGCTGTCGGAGTTGATATCAACTACCAATCCCCGCACATACAGTCCACAACCACTACAGACATCGGTACAAAACACCATTTGTTTCTTCCTCACCCCACAGCTTTCGTTCCGATTCCCTTGTTCTAAACCCCAACAATATATATTTGGGAAGGTTACAAGTTTTCTCGAAAGCATTTAATTTCATACTACTGCCGCCATCTATGTATCAGGTCGACTACTTAAGGGACCGCCCTCGTACTTATTCCTGATAAACGACTTCAATGCGGTAAAAAAGGTCGAATGTGGGTAGTTTGTCTCTTATCACTTTAGAAAACTCATGTTTTCTGAAGTAACAATTTGACAACTACTCACCGTTGTTTAAATATTAATAAAAGACAAAACTTATCGCTCAATTATCTTCCATTAAGTTGAAGGGACTTTACCCCCAGTTATAGTAATTGCATGCATAAGACTACAACACATCAATATGATTTAGATATTCTTGAGATCAAAGAGCAAAAGAGTTTCAACTCAAACAATTCATTTTCACTGTCGCCTTATACGTCAATAACTTTGACAGAGGATAATATGAATATATGTATGTACTTTAAACTAGTTCGCTTCGTATATACTTATGGCAGTGTGTATGTGTGTGTGTGTTCATATGTAGAAACCAGTTTAATTATGGCTAAAAATAAATAAAATATAATTAAATGCTCAGAAAGTACAACAGCGGAAATTCAGTTTTCTAGAGTTGTGGTAAGCAAAAAAAAAAAAGAAACATAATATTAATTTTCTTACAATTAAATGCAAAAATCGCGCACAGTAACCATGAACATAGCAACGACATGAGCTAATGCTACAGTGTGTGCGTTTGTGTGTCTACTTGCAATTTCCATCTAATCTGGTTATTGCTTTGCGGTTGTCTATATTCTTCTAAAGCAATCAACGTCAAAGCCAACCCACCAACCAACTAACCAGGCAGTAAGTCACTTCATCTAACTAACCACCATCTCAAACGCAAGCCACTCACAACCATCATCGTCGTCGCCCAAATGGCTGCCATGGCAAAAACATTGTCGTCATACAATCTCGTCTGTAAATATGGTAGTTTATCTTGTTGTCGTTGTTGCAACGAATCGATCAAGCAACAGGATCGCTACTCCGCTCACTTCAAAAAAGAAAAAAAATGCAACATAGAAAAACATAAAACAGCAACAACAACAACAACTTGCTGTAATAATAACACAGAGTAATAACAACAGCTTAACAGATTGGGCTAAAATTAAAACTCTTAGACATGAACAAAACCTCTTAACTTCATGCCTCATGGCAAACATATGTTGCACACTTCCAATAAGCATTGGACGGTTGATTATTAATATTCAGTCTTGCTCATGCCACCATGAAGTTGGCAATTGGCAGCAAAAAAAAACACGTAAACCCCACAACAACTTGAAAATTATTGAGTGCTTTAACAAATCGAGTTTCAAGCTCACCTTGCCGCCTTGTCTTTTGTTAGGTTAACTATGGACAACACAAACATACAGCAATGTGGCACTACCAACAAGCGGCGTTGCATTCAATATTTACACTGTGCAGCAAAAGTATAAACACGGCTTAAAAAGAGAATTTACATGTTACACCAAATGTGTCATCATCATGTGTGAAGGCTGAATTACATACCATGGAGAACGTGTGCGTTGCCGTAATGAGTGATTGCCGAAAAAGTTAAATTAGGTAGTTAATGAGCAGTCAAATGAAGTTGAACAGCTTGACGCTTAAGCGCTTTCGAAAACGCGAATCCATCTTAAAGATGGAGGAGTTACCTAAGGTTTAAAAGAGCTACCTGAGCCGCTTTTTGATAAAAATTACTGTACCACTATTCCTTATAGAACCGATTGAAACTAAGATATCCCTGGTAACAGAAGTTACATAGACTTCTATATGGATGTTTCCAAATTAAACGACCAGGTTGGGTTTGGGGTGTACTCTTAAGATCTCGAACTGGTCATATTGAAAAGGATACCCGACCACTGCAGTGTGTATCAAACAGAGATTCATGTAATTAAGGATGTGGTGGAATGGTTAAGATATAATGTAATTACGACGATTGGCATAAATATCTTCTCAGACAGCCAGGTAGCCATTAAATCCTTTGAGAACTTATTTCTGAACACAAAAACCGCCCCCGACTGTCGCAGATCTCTCATCAAGATGGCTAAACAGTTCAAAATTCACCTGTTCTCGTTGCCGGGCCCCAGAGATATCCCAGGGAATTGTAAAGCGGATGAGCTTGCGAGACTAGGAACTACCCTACACATTCCAGCGATACTGGAACCAGTGGGCATGCTCTAGCGACTTGTAAGCTTAGTTTTCAGCACCAGCCCCCTCTTTGCCACCATCTGGTGGCAAAGAGGGGGCTGTGAGCATTCCAAAACTATGTGACCTAATCTAGACTTGAAGATATGTACTGCTTTGCTGTCATTGGCCAAACGTCTCAGTCATTGTGTCCGTCATGACAGGTCACTGTCTAATCGGAAAACAATTGACATTCTGTCTGTGTGTCCCGCACTAGCAGTTAGAAGGAGTTCCTTATTTCTTTGAGAACCTGCCTGATTTAGCGGATGTGAACATTCGCAAGTTATTGGGCTTTTTAAAGCGATCTGGATGGTTCAACGGTAGGAGGCGTCTTCCTTTTCTGTTCCTGTGGTATCACAATGGACAAAAACGTCTAAGTGAGTCTGATGTAGACTGCCACTAAAACCTAACCTACAAAATCCTTAATTGTTTTCCATACCACGCCGATTAGATGGTTTATGTCTGGCATTGTGTCCCACCTAAGTGCCAGTATCTGTTAGCCAAAAAAGCGCGAACAATGACATAGGAAATGCCTTAATGTCTCATCATCTTCCCCGCATGCCCTACACATGCTAGAACTTGCCGCATCAGTGAGCTCGTAGTCTTATGTGTACTGTTATGATACCAAAAGCTTTACTGACCGTCTGCTTGCTTCCTTTCAGAAATAGCCTCGTCTTCTCACCATCCGAATCTCCCCTAGGATTTTACTTGTCGTCCGACGCTATTCCACAGTGTTACATGCGCGTTCGTAGCCCACGCTCATTTCACGAACTACTTCGACCCGAAAAGCTTCGGGTTAACTAAGTTTGTTGACGGCAGTCCTCTGGCCTTCATTGCCAAGTCGTCTGCTTTTCATTCCCCCTTACTCCGCTATGGCCTGGCACCCAAACGATGCGGATCGTGATTCGGATCGGATTCGTGACGGTACTGTCCTGGTTGTTATTGCCCTTATGGCCAGTTTACTGTCCGTAAAGATGTTCACACTCGACGTCCTCACGTTAGCTCCACATCACCTCACGTATTCCGAACGACAGGAAACACAGTCCCGAGATTTATGTCTTTCTTTATGTTTTTGTCAGAACGAAATAGCGTATCGCTCTAATCGAAAAAAATTAACATATGCTTTTTTGAAATGTGATTGTCTTAAATTGGTTGTATTCATTCATTCGTATCACACTATATGTGAAACTTTAAATAAAGCCTAAGAATGTCTCTTGCCGACAGCTGTTAACAGTCGGTCAAATTTGGCGGCATTAACGCTTTACGCTCTCCTTGTTTTTCCATCTTTCTCGCATATTTTCTGCACATCTACACATACTCAAATACGACCTCACGTAATGGGTGTTTGCTTTATGATTAGTAGTTATGTTTGTTTACATTTCCTTACCACTGTAATAGAGATGCGTACAATAAACAACATATAAAGGGTGATTTTTTTGAGGTTAGGATTTTAATGCATTAGTATTTGACAGATCACGTGGGATTTCAGACATGGTGTCAAAGAGAAAGATGCTCAGTATGCTTTGACATTTCATCATGAATAGACTTACTAACGAGCAACGCTTGCAAATCATTGAATTTTATTACCAAAATCAGTGTTCGGTTCGAAATGTGTTCAAATTTTGACAAATTTTGTTCAGCGATGAGGCTCATTTCTGGTTGAATGGCTACGTAAATAAGCAAAATTGCCGCATTTGGAGTGAAGAGCAACCAGAAGCCGTTCAAGAACTGCCCATGCATCCCGAAAAATGCACTGTTTGGTGTGGTTTGTACGCTGGTGGAATCATTGGACCGTATTTTTTCAAAGATGCTGTTGGACGCAATGTTACGGTGAATGAACACATTTCGAGCGCGTAAGCGTTGCTCGTTAGTAAGTCTATTCATGATGAAATGTCAAAGCATACTGAGCATCTTTCTCTTTGACACCATGTCTGAAATCCCACGTAATCTGTCAAATACTAATGCATAAAAATCCTAACCTCAAAAAAATCACCCTTTAGTTACATTGTTTCATGTATCATATAATCTACTATGAAAAATTAACATAAAATAAACATTTTCATGCAAAAATGTAAGAAAATTACTTTTTTCCATAACATATAGGTGATTTTGATTTTAAATTCACCGCCATTTTAATACAAAACACATTAAGTTTAATTAAAAACTTTAATGTCTATTGAAAAACAATTTGTAAAAAATTATTGGCAAACAAATTTCGAATTTGTAACCGTTCATAGGCCACTCACCCCTTTCTAACAACTATCACTTTTACCATCAACATAAGCCTTAAGATCCCAAGGAAGATGCGATGCCAGCTTTTTGGTCAATATGTTTTCACAAGCATCGCTCTCTTATCTTGCTATGCTTTGACAATTAAGTACAACGGAGTTGTATACTACTTTTCGTTGATAAGCATCTGCTTCTAACTGTGATATTAGTAAACCTTAACCAGCCAATAATATATTTTTAAAATAAATGCTTCGCCCAATGACTACCGAGTTGTTGCATTGCTTGGCTAATGCCCACCAAAGCTTTCTGAATGACTTCCATTGAGATGCAATAAAAACGCCAACAACCCATTCAAAGCTCTATAAAAGGTCCTACCAACCGAGTTCAGTTCTTTAAAGTATTCAGCAGTTGCACAAGCCAGTTTTCCGTCACAATGTTCAACTTTTACTCTTATTCTTTGGTATATGTTGTGTGTGTGTGTGCATGGTAGATAGTCTTTTATGGACTTTTGTGATTAACAGGTTGCGCTATTTTTTATGACAATAAAGGAGGATGATTGCCCGTTACAGTTATTAATGGAGTGTTATAAAGATCTCATAAAATCAATGACATTTCAGGTGCATTTTTCCCAATGCTGTTGTTTTTGTTTAAGGAACAAATACATTATGGGATGTTGGTGAAGCTTAACTTAGAGATTGCATCACATGAGCTTTTTGCCATTTTGGGGAGAAGAAAATATTTTTCCCCTAATGGATGGTATGGCAAGTTTCATTAAAGTGGCAACAATCGAGGCTTTGACAGATGAACGTTCCTGCAAAACATATGATGTATGTGTAACTCTTTTTAACGGGATATCATGTCAATTCCAGATACAGTCAATCCCTTACATCAAGTCATTCTAGATTATTCTACCATTATGTATGCCAGTTTTTTATATTTACATATTTTACAAATCTACAAGTTCTGCTACAACCTACTACTGAACCTCGTCATGCTGTACATGGCGATTATTTATTCTTTCAATCTCTTGTACGTATGCATGGGCAAACATGCTAGACTTTCTGTCGTCGTTCGTCTATGTCGTTGGTCGGTTGGTAATAGCGCTGATAGCTGAGTTTATAGCATTCGAGCACAAGCACACATACTTTTACATTAGACAGACATCGGTTCTTTGTGGATGACGATTTTCTTCTTCGTATAGTTTGTGGCTATCGTTCGATTACTTTTATTCAGCGTTTTAAGGTGATATTGTAAAAACTGTATGTATGTATGGCTGTGTGTATTCAGAGAGATAATAGGGGTATGACGCTAAGATTTGTGCTCGTAATTCAGTTTGGCTGAGATTTATCTTGAGGAGCAAAATTTACAAACTAAGAATAGGGCACGCAATTTTTTGCACTAATATCAATCGCCATGAAACTTTTTGGTAAATTTATATTGTAACAATTTTTGAGGATTTATTTTTTGGTTATAAATGATTCCGAAAATATCAAAAGGACAACTTTTTAGAAAGGCGCTCTTCTCATTTTGCCAAAACATGCAACTTTACGCTTTACAAAATTTTAAAGCGTTTTATTTTACAATTGAATCGTTTCAGTTTTACAGTTGGTAAATACCAAAGCGAAACGGGTGAAAGAGGATTTCTCGCAATAAGAGTATTTTTTAATCAATTTCAGTTATTAGTCTTAGGTTAAGGTTCCTTAAAATCAGATTATAATGTTTAAAACTTTTCGGGGTGAAATCAGGGTGAGTAACATGAGATAAGAGGTTTATAAAGGAGTTTTATCCAAATATAAACCGATATGGTACATATGCAATCCCAAATGATCGACATTTTTCTAATGTCAAGACCAAGTACTGCTTTAAGATTGTTTAGATTTAGCGATCAGCCGACATACAATTTTTTGAATTTTCGTCATTAAGCTTTCTTGCTTGTTTGCAATGTGAACTCGTTCACATTGCACAATATTTAAATATTTTAGATCGAATTTTAAAAAACTGTGAATTGAAAAGGCAAAATAATGCATGCATGTACAATATGCTGCATTTTGTCAAAGAAGAAAAATATTACTGAAATTTGTTAACATTCACAATAGGCAGATTTTGACAATCTTGATGATGTTCATGGGGCCTATCCACTTTATGTTTTCGCAAGTGACTCAACCTTGTGCATATTAATAAATTCGGGTCTAGATTATTATTTGTTTTATTTTACTCGGTTTTATACTGCTAAGCAAAGGTAAGCATGTCCGCTAAGCAAAGGTAAGCATGTGACGCCGAACGCCAGGAAAATCAGAAAATTTGTCAGCATTAGGAGGAGATAACCTCCTAATGCTGGCGACATTTGTGAGGTACTTTGCCGTGTAAAAACTTTTACCCAAAGAGGTGTCGCTCTGGGGCACGCCATTAGGACTTGGCTATAAGAAGAAGGTCCCTTATCATTGAGTTTAAAATTGAATTGGGCATCGCTCATTGATTTGTGAGAGGTTTGTCCCAGTGCCCATAACGGAATGTCCATGGGCAAATTTGCATTTGCATACTGTTTAAAAATTCATATTTTAAAAAGTTTTAAAATCCCTACCCTGGTTAGCTATTAAAATCCCTACCCTTGTTAGCTTCGTTGTTTTCTTGCGTCTATAAATGTTGAGCGTACTTGTGCCGCTGATTTTGCCATTGCTGTTGGCTACCATTATCACCAAACGATCAAACAATCAGACAGCAGACTCGCAAGCAAACAAACATACCCACAATCTGACTAATCTCATTAAGATGCTGAGAGTCACTGTTAGCGTCGGCTGAATATATAGCCAAGTCTATTGGCTAGTTCTAATTCTAATTTAGTACTAATTTTAATTTCAATCGAAGGGGTTAAGCGGTTAAGCACACACCGCCTTATTTGATTGATTTACTTCGTATTCAAACGATATCTACCCCACCTACTTTAGACACTAAAGACAGCATTTTTGGCCGAATTACTTTGTTGCTCGTTTTTGTTGGAGAACAAACAGCTGGTTGGTTGGAGGTGGAAAGGATTTTCTTTGTGGTGAGTTTGAAACCCATTTTTTCAACTTTATCACTCACATGGCATGCTAAAAATGGAAGCAATGCAGTAACTGTTTTGTTTTTAATTCAAAGGAATTGTATGGGTATGGGCATTTGTTTGTCGGTCATTGTGGTTTTTTTTTTGGGCGGGTTTGCAGCTCGTGTCATTCGATTGGTTGATTTACGATGCTGATAAATTGATCAATATTACTGAGAGTGTTTCCTAAAAGTTGCCAATTTACCGAGAAGTGTCGCTATGTGAGTGTGTGCATTTAAATTGAAATAATGTTAATGTATGTATGTATTATTAAAACGTCAGTGAAGTGTTAAAACAAATTTCCCAAAAAAAGTGACAAGCCCCCAACGGGCAAATTTATGTGTTTTGAATTTATTTTCGATTAATCAAGTCAGCGCCAGCCAAACACGTTCATGGCATGAGGGCAAGGGAGACAGTAGGTATTTATTTAAAAAAACCCAAATTCTTAGAATATGAAAAACAGTGCGCAAAAAGTGATTTTTTTAATAGTCCCCATCATAATTTATCGTTGTCGCCGGCGTCGGTTGTAGATATACATGGGAAAAAATTATCAAAACCATTTTGATTCTAATTTTCTCTATTTTTCATATGAAAAAGATTTTCTACGGGTTTCTGTTGTTATCTCTACACTTCTGCTAACATATTCCAAAAAAACCGAACCATAGTTTGCCGCTAAATGTGCCGAACGTGGCCATGTGTTTATAAAATATAGTGGACCAACACACCATGAATTTGTGTTTCTTGACGAAAGAGCCACACAACACATTTTAATCAACAGTGTAAACGTAATATAGAGGATTCACTAAAAAAAGTTTGCGGAAAGCGATCAGCCAACATAATTTTTTTTTTGAATTTTTAACAGTATTTACGGATTGAGGATGTCAACTTGTTATCTTTTAGGATTCATTCTTTGTTTAGGTTTTCTCCCATTTGTGATTTTTTTCAGCCGTTCTGCATGCGGAATAGTTGTGAAAAACTTTAACAAAATAGTTTTATTTTTGTCAAACCTAATTAAATTTTCTATTTTATCTTCGAGTAAAAAGTTTTTTTACATTTTTCATTTCTAATTTTTTTAAAGAGTTTGACAGTTGTTTATTTAATAAGCCGTACAGAGTACCAAGCCTTAAGGTGGGGATACCTACTTGCGGTTAAACGTCCCATACGGGAACGTAACGCATTAAACGCATTTCAATTAAATATTGAACTTTTTTTTTAAATTAACTTTGGAAAAAGCCATAACTATGCTGATTTTTAGAAATTCGCACACAGCAATAGATAAGCTATTTAGTTCCACCTGATCGTCTTATCACGTGAATAACAGTCAAACTCCATATGAAAAAGATTTGGACCGGTAAAATGTATAAACCAGTGAGGAAATGCAAAAGTCGGGCGGAGCCGACTATATAATACCCTACACCCACCCTACAATTATAAATTCGTGCAATATATAAATATATATGTGTATGAGAGCTATATCTAAATCTGAACCGTGTATATGTATATGAGAGCTATATCTAAATCTGAACCGACTTTCAAACGGATCGTTTGAAAATTGTTGTTACTGCGGCCATATAAGTGCAAATCCTACGATAAATATGTATGGGTGCTACATCCAAATCGATTTCGATGAAATCTCGCAAACAGTAACAAAGCTGTCCGTGCAAAGTTTTGTGCAGATCGGTTGAAAATTGTAGCTACTACGACCATTTAAGTGCAAATCGGGTGATACATATATATGGGAGCTATATCTAAATCTGAACCGATTTTTGTGAAATCTTGCACATATGTTAAGATCAGTAACAAAACATTCGTGCCAAATTTTGTGCAGATCGGTTGAAAATTGAAGCTACTACGGCCATTTAAGTTCAAATCGGGGGATACATATATATATGGGAGCTATATCTAAATCTGGGCCAAAAAAGTGATATGTGCAAAATTTCGTGATGATTGGACAACAAATACGACCTGCACTTTGATTACAAGAATACATGGACTCGGATAGACGGACATGGCTAAATCGAATCAGAAAGTGATTCTGAGTCGATCGGTATACTTACCAATGGGTCTATCTCTTCTCCTTCTTAGCGTTACAAACAAATGCACAAACGTATAATACCCTGTACCAAAGTGCTGGTGTAAGGTATAAAAATGGAATTGCTTTTTTAGACAAAGAACTTAAAGATAACAGTTAGACACAAGTGACTTAAACTTCTTCAGCCATGTGTGCTTTTTAATTGGGTTGAAAATATTTGACCATCGAAGCTTGAAGAATCATATTGGAGAATGTTGGCATATAGCTTAACTCTTGTCTTAATATTTTTGCAATGATCGAGGCTTGAAGGGTGTGTCAGCAAAGTTCCTTCCAAAATAGCTTTAAAACAAAACACAATATCGCATAAGAATGGCTCACTTGATCTACAATTGTAAAGCTGTCGTAACTGCCGAGCCATAAGAACATTTCGAAGGTTTGTAGAGCAGGCAAGTTTTTAATAGGGCAAAATATTAGGTGATTACAATTTTAAAGCTGGTCACACTCTAAGTTTATGTGTATCATTTTTTAGTAGCTGGCTAAAGCAGATGTCAGAAGATAGACGAAGGATGGTGTATAACGATTTCTGTGGTATTAACGATGGCGAGAAAAGTAGAACACCTTTGTTAAGGCTTCTGTGTGCCGGTCAGAAAAGGTTTTGTTTTTGGGATCTATTATCTAAACAGAATTGTCGGTAAAACAAATTAGAATTGAAAGGTTGATTGTTTCATAGGTAGTAACAGAAAATTATACTACTTACTATTTTTACTGTGGTATAATAACTGGATCTATCCTTTGATTTTATCAACTTTTTTCACTGTGTATATGCTCTTCTCCCATAATGGCTTGCATAAAAGAGGGTGTGTATTTTGAGAACAAACGCGACATCCGAACATATCAAAGTGTGTGTCTGTGTATGTGCTTAAGAATTTGGAATTTATTGTCTTGATTAGTTGCCAATTTATGTGATTGTCGGCAAATGGATCCTTTTTGCAATTGATCAGCAACCAACAACATCATCAGTCAGCATCATCATTGATGATTGTCGGTGAACGTTTTTAATTTGATGTGTTTTATGTTATATCGATGGTAGTTGTTGTATTTTTGTTTTTGTATGCATCTCGCCATTGGTGTTGATGATATCGATAGTTATGATTTGGTATCAATTTATCATCAATACCCAAGTCAATTGCGAACCATTACCATACAGCAGTCAAAACCATCGTAGTTCCTTTTTTCAATTCAAATTAAGAATCGATGTTGCTTTATGAGGAGTCGTGCTGGATTGGTTTGTTTTTAGTTTTGTGTTTTTTTTTTTTTTTTCAAATGAAATTATTTTGCGCATATTTTATTAGAAACGTAATAGTCTATTTTTAACAGATTTTTGTAGTGATGATTTCATTTCGCCTGCTGCCAAGCTTCACTTTACTGAAGAATCTTCATCTCACTGTTTCCAAATTATCGTAAATGTTATCTGTGTGAAGTGAGAGCACAAACATTGGATTCCCCGTATGTTATCTGTGAAATATAAAGTGATAATCTTTTATATGATTATTTTCAAGAGAAAATATGGTGCAAACAGACAATTCTGGTAATCTTTGATGACATTTATTCCCTGACTTTTTTTGGTCACATCAATGATGGTGGTCGATTACCACTGCACAATAATGCCCTAGACCATATTTATTTTTTTTTAAATTTTGTATAGGCGCCCTTTCTATATTTTCAATTAAACCTTAGATTCATATATGAAATCAATAGCTGCAAATTTCACGACCACGATATGGAAAGACTTCGTGCATTCTAACAACTTTCTTATGTTGTTGTAGCCACATTTTCCTGCGGAGGTGGCGATCTTCATCAAGCTTTTATATGCGAGCAAGCTCGTTTCGATATATACAACCGATACCCGCAGAAACATAATGGCCAATGGTTTTTTAAAGGCGCCAATGACTCGCCTTGTCGTATCAAGCATCATAGGAACTTAGTATTTAAGCAAGAGTCGGTACCACCCGGCCACTCACTGAGACTCTCCACTCGATACCGCTGCTTGTCCGCAACTGCAGTTTCAACTACTCCGTAAGGAGCATTCCACTATTCGTAACCTGTGGACGCTCCCAGTAAAAGTTATCCCAGTGCCGGGATAACTATGACGGCGTTTTAATGACTGCTTGTGGCTCATACGACAAAAATATTCTCCGTAAACACAGTTTTGTACATGTACTTTACGGAGGACTCTTTTCTTGAATACACCCAGCAGTGCCTCATTTGCTTTTACAAATACTATGCTTTGGCTTCTGCTTCATGCTTCTTCCATTTAAGATCATATTAAGTATCCATATCTTGTTATGCATGATTTTTGGCTGTTGAAAGGTGGTATTGCTCCTTTTTTCTTTTGTTTTACAACTAATGTCATTCGATTTGTTTATGTCGGTAGAGAAGAATATGTAGTCGCTGAATATTTCAAAGTCATAGTCACATTCAGTAGTTTCTTGGGGTTTTCTATATTCGCTCGCATGTTGTTGGTGCCTTAAACTTTTTATTTTTGTTCAATGTTAAAAGATAACATTAAAGGCTGTCTCCTGTATTAAACCATATTTGGTATTGAATAGCTCGAAGAGATTCTTTTCTACACCCATAGAAATAAGTTTGCTGATATCAGCAAACACTGTCTGCTGATTTTAAATTACAATTGTTTAAATATTAAAGGAAATTTTTTGGAGTTTATGAACTTCGAAAAAAATATCAAAACATTTCTTATTTGCTATAAACATTTTTAGTCATTTTAGGGGAAAATTTTTTATTTAATAGTGTGAGTAGAAGTTAAAATAAAACTTACACTATATACCTCTAGAAATAAAATATGAGATGCAACATACAAATGTTTGAAGTATTTTTACCATCTGAAAACAGCACAAAATGTTTGCTGTTTCAGCAAAAAATTACTGCTGTCCCATTTTCAGCAGACTTTCTGCTGTTTCAGCAAACACTTTGGCTTTTTTAACTAACAAATTTCTCTGGGTGTATTCTGAACTGATGATCACTATCAGTTAATGTCAAAGTGTTACTAGTTTTGCACTTCTGAACTGATGATCACTATCAGTTAATGTCAAAGTGTTACTAGTTTTGCAGCGCAATCAAACACAGACATGACTTTAAAAACATTTCACAAATGGATGGAAATTATCTGATTTTGTTGGATTTTGTCCAAAATATTGACTAGTGCTAATATCTCATTGTCTAAACTTACGAGTTTAGACTTACATACATAACATATTTAACTAACTTACTCAATAGTTTTAAGACCATTGTGCACTATTGTGAATTAACAATCTTGACAAGTCATGAAGAACAACTTGACCCAATTACTTCTTAGCTATACAACGGTGAGCACATAAGGTTTACCCAATAAAACCATACTTAAAATCTAACTCCCACACTCTTTCTTTGTTTTCCTATTATTTCCCATAACCTCTCTTTCTATAAGATGTTATGTTTGGCAAAAACCTCCATCCTTAAATCCATTCTCTACCATTGAAGCCCCTGTTGCTTTCGGAGTTGATATCAAAGACCAACACCCGCACCTACAGTCAACAACCATTACAGACATCGGTACAAAGCACCATTTGTTTCTTCCTCACTACGCAGATTTCGTTCCGATTCCCTCGTTCTAAACCCCAACACTTATCTTTGCCGATTATTGCAAATTATTAAACAAGTGATTTTACTACCTTATATAAATCAGCCTTGCTTAGAACCTAGCAACAATCGTCTCGGTATTGCAGTTCATCAACAGCGCTGGTTTTCTGTTTCTCTTTTCACATGGATAACTGTGAAAATTTGTTATACAAAATTATAAATGGAATGAATGCATGATCAAATGAAAATGATTTTTATACCCTCCACCATAGGATGGGGGTATACTAATTTCGTCATTCTGTTTGTAACACCTCGAAGTATGCGTCTGAGATCCCTTAAAGTATATATATTCTGGATCGTCATATCATTTTAAGTCGATCTAACCATGTCCGTCCGTCTATCCGCCCGTCCATCTGTCTGTCGAAAGCACGCTAAGTTTCGAAGGAGTAAAGCTAGCAGCTTGAAATTTTCCACAAATACTTTTTATTAGTGTAGGTCGGTTGTGATCGTAAATGGGCCAAATCGGTATTTTGATATAGCTGCCATATAACCCGATTTTGGGTCTTGATTTTCTTGAGCCTCTAGAGGGCGCAATTCTCATCCGATTTGACTTAAATTTTTCACTTAGTGTTTTGGTATCACTTCCAATAACTGTGCTAAGTATGGCGCAAATCGGTACATAATCTGATATAGCTGCCATATATACCGATGTGGGATCTTGACTTCTGGAGCCTCTAGAGGGGGCAATTCTCATCCGATTTGGCAGAAATTTTGTACAACAGCTTCTCTAATGACTTTCAACATACGTATCTCATATGGTCTGAATCGATCAATAGCTTGATACAGCTCCCATATAAACCTATCTCCCGATTTTGCTTCTTGAGCCCCTACAATGCGCAATTCTTATCCGAATAAAGTAAATTATTACACAATGACTTCTACAATGTTCGGCATTCCTTTATGGTCCGAACCGGACTATAACTTGATATAGCTCCAATAGCACAACAGTTCTTATTCAATATTCTTTGTTTGCCTAAAAAGAGATACCGCGCATAGAATTTGACAAATGCGATCCATGGTGAAGGGTATGTAAGATTCGGCCCGGCCGAACTTAGCACTTGTTTTATGCTAAAGACTGCAAAGAGCAAATAGATACATTTGAGAGCAGGATTGTGTTGGTACAAGCAATTTCCGGTAAATGAATTTTCCACAACAATAGCGAAAGCAAAACAGATTAATCTGACTAAGCAAAATATTATTTTTTTTTTTTCAACTTTTTACCTGTCATGTGGCATAGTTAACACTTAGCTTCGATTAATTGCCTACATAATCAGGACTTAATTGAAATGTGTTATGATACCGAATCAATCAACCCCCAATGTAGATATCAGGCTTTTAGACAAACTTTTCTTTTGCTGTGAGTTGCTATTTTTTTTTTTTTTTTTTGTTGCTGTTACTTGCATTTCAACAAAGACCAAATGGTTTTGACGCGGGTGACAGCTTTCATGATGAAAGTTATTTTGAAAATATATACATATTAGTGTAACGTGCGAGTAAACAGGGGAGAAGGACCTGCATGCTTATTATTATGCATTTAGTATGGGCTAGTGACATATAGGCCCCTGATCTACGGCTATGATGATCCAACAATGTGCACTGTGTGTTGCTGTTGGCAGCACGTCATGAACGGTGGTTGCAATTGTTGTAGCATTTTGTTGTTTACTGCAATGCTAGTGATAGCTATCACATGCGGAAAGTGCTATTTCATCAACGTCATGATGCAATTAAAACGACAATTAATTTTATGCAAAACGAACAAACATGCCACATACTTGGCAATGCAATATATATGCAACAATAATTGGATGGAGTTAACCAAGTCATAGGTTTATATGTGAATGTATACACCAATACGTACCAGTTAACTACTTGTGTGTACTTGTATGCAACGCGCACAAATATAACAACCCAATTTTAAAGCTTGTTTTATTTGACAAGTGGGCTTTCCCATAACCCAATACTACATTGTTGCCAGCTATTATCATGCACGATATGCAAAAGAATAGGAATGTGGTTTATGTGAAATTGTTGCTGAACATAAAATTTGGACGCAACTTGCTAAATCTGCGGTATAAAAAAGTAAATTTTTGTCAAAAGCCTCTACAAAAAAAGAAAATTTTACAAAAATTTAATTTTCAGAAAATAGTGATACAAGCAGAAAAAGCTGAGCTTAGACGAAAACGAAAATGAGACAAAAACAACTAACTGCAACATTTGTCGACACAAAAACTATTTTACCATGTAAGAGTAGGAAGTAATAATGTGGTATCAACTAATCGCACTGGCCACATTTTTTTATTTATTAACCACTTTTAAATAT
This sequence comes from Stomoxys calcitrans, assembly GCF_963082655.1. Lineage (NCBI taxonomy): Eukaryota > Metazoa > Arthropoda > Insecta > Diptera > Muscidae > Stomoxys > Stomoxys calcitrans. The sequence continues at coordinate 147,448,624 of NC_081556.1, read as the reverse complement.
AAATGGCTGCATAGGATATAATTGCAGTGGAGGCCATGATAATGATGATGACGACAATGACAATATCCATCTTCATTATAAGCATGACAATAAGATATAAATTATATTTCGCGCATGCATGTATATTTTATTTGTACTTTAGCTTCGTACTATCAAATTTGTATACCCTCCATTATTACGTTTGAAACAAATGGAAATATTGATCAGAGACCCAACAAAGTATACAGATTCTTGATCCTTTTGACATTTCAAGTTGATTTAGCCATGTCCGTCCGTCTGTCTGTCTATCGAAAGCACGCCATTTTTCTAAGGGGTAAAGCAAGGTACTTGAAATTTTGCACAAATACTAATGGCCACTTGGTATCAGATTTTTACTTCTTGAGCCTCTAGAGGGCGCAGTTCGTTACCGATTCGGCTGAAATTTCGCATGAGGTCTTTTGTGTTGACTTCCAATTACTGTGCCGATAATGGTACAAATAGGTTTATAACCTGATATAGCTGCCATATAAACAGATCTCGGATATTGACTACTTGAGCCTCTAGAGGGCGCAATTCTTATCCGATTGGGCTGAAATTTTGCATAAGGTGTTTTGTTTTCACTTAAAACAACAACTATGCGAATTATAGTCCAAATGGATTCAGAACCTTATAAAGCTTCAATAGGGCCCAAAGCTCTAGGGGGCAGTTATTGGGCTGAAATTTTAAACGTTGCATTTTTTATGTCTTCTAATTGCCATGACCTACATATTTAAAAAAAATATGGAAGCATACTTGCTTCCAGTGGTCTGCGAACTTTTAAGCAACATTAGTAGCGTCAGCTTTGGGATAGCAAAAAATCATATCAAAACAAGTAAAAGTGTGCGAAGTTCGGCTAGGCCGAAACAGTCATGGAAAAACGCCACCTCCAAAAATTCAGGCAAATCGAGTAATAATTGCGCCCTCCAGAGGCTCAAACTGGGAGATCGGTTTATATGGCAGCTTTATCAGGTTATATACCGATTTGGACCATACTTAGATCAGTAGTTGTTAGTCATACCAAAACGACATAAGCCAAATTTCAACCATATTGGATAAGAATTTTGCCCTCTAGAAGCCCAAGAAGTCTAATCGGAAGATCGGTTTATATGGCGGCTATATCAGGATATAGACTGATTTCGACCATACTTAACACAGTTGTTGGAAGTCAAAATAAAACACTTTCAGCCAAATCGGATAAGAATTGCGCTCTCTAGAGCCTCAATAAGTCTATTCGGGAGATCGGTTTATAAGGCAGCTATATCAGGTTATATACCGATTTAGACCATACCTGGCACAATTGTCGAATGTGATACCAAACGTGCAAAATTTCAGCCAAATCGGATAAGCATTGCGCATTCTAGAAGCTCAAGAAGTCAAGGCCCAAGATCGGTTTATATGGCAGCTATTTCAAAACATGGACCGATTTGGCCCATTTACAATCCCAATCGACCTAAAATGTCATGATGATCAAGAATATATATACTTTATAGGGTCTTAGACGCATATTTCGAGGTGTTACAAACGGAATGACGAAGTTAGTATACCCCCTATCCTATGGTGGCGGTTTTAAAAACTACATTTAAACCCTAACAGTTTATGTCAATCAGTTTGGAGATGTCTTGCACCCCCCCCCCCCCCCCCCCTAATTTTGAAGTATATGTAGCTTATACGCATGTACTCATTCTTCTGCTCCCTATGATTTATGGAAGTTTATCTAGATGTGAATTTAATTTAATTTCCTACCATCTATTGGCCAATATTATTCTCCTCGTGATCTCAAAACTGATGTGGTTTTCTTTGGCTTATGCAGTGCCGATATAGATAAAGTCGCAAAGCAAAAGTCATCGACGTTTATGCTTTTCTTCACCCCTATGCTTTTTTCAGACTTACTTCTGGCACCTGAATCCTTTAATTGGCTCACATTCACTTCTTTCCATTACTTTATTTTTTCTACATGATGTACGCTATTTCTCCCTCTCTTTCTTTCATTGAGGGAACATTGACGTTTTTTAGTTGTTGTCTTTATATTCTTGAATACATTTTTTTTTATTCCTTATTGGATGACCAATTTTATTCAATTTAACTTCCCATATCCCTAACGCTCATATCTATTCGTTTGTAGATAGCTTGCAATTAGTCATACATTTTATGAGTGATCAATAATCAACACTCCATAAAACCAAAGTGTGAATGCCTTCGACTCATTTAAAGAGTAGAGGAGGTGGCTCAAAAACCTCCATTCAATATGGTCGATCTGTCTGTCGGTCTTCTTGCCACACTAAAAACAAATTAACATATTGTGCGGCAAGAATAAATTTTGTTTGTAGGTATGTCACGTATTTCCCGGTCCAAGTTTGTAGCCACATTATCGTTGCAAGAAGAATAGCCACAGAGAAAGAAGACGACACCACAACGTCGTAGCCTTCATCGTGATATTGTCAGACAAAAGCAAACGGATACACTGCATTAGCTTTGGTCACAGCTGGAACCATTTAGTGTGTTAGTAAGTGGTCGAGGGGAATCATATTTAAACTTGTTCTTTGCTTGGCCAAATATCACCGCAAATATTTAAGTGATTTCATGCTTTTTTAACAAATTTTCATGCGAAGCAACACCTATCTAAATGTGTTTACATTGCCGCGATGGTAGTTGGCCATGTGGTCAAATATCTGTGTCTGCTTATTGAGATCTTCCCCAGAAATCTCTCAATATAACTAATTTATGTTTTTTCTGCCACTTTTAAAGCCGGCCGGCAACTTTGCACAGGCGAGTGAAAATGTATGATTCATAGCCAATAGAAAAAGAGGAAGGAAAGACCCAAAGCAAATGCGTGGCGTACAGCGTGTCAATATATATGTGCATATGCATGAATGTTGCATGCATGCCTGCGGATACAGCAGACAAAGGTTAAAAATAAATATTTTCTTATGCCACCGCCAGCACTACCAACATTATCATCATCATCATCATCGTTCTCATAATAAAATAAGAAGTCATAAATTTTGAAATTCGATGCCAATTAGTAACACAACTTTTTCTCTTGACTTTTTCAATGTAAGAGTGCGTGTGTAAGTGCCTTTGCGGTCTCTGTTGAAAATTGATATGCAGCATATAATTTCTTTTTTTAACACTCACTGTTAACTGTTGTTAAGCTAAGGAAAAAATTAAAAAAAAACATATTTCCAACATTCAATATACGCCCTCTAAACCAAAAGTACAACAACACCAACAGCTTTTATATGGCAAATATTCATTTAAGTTTGTACGTCAGTGGCAATGAACATATGATCCGGGCATACATAACCATGTAGGTGGATAAATCCTTTAAAAGGTCTTTTAGGGTCTGTGTTTAAATTGATTTACAGCAATACACGGTTAATGTTAAGTAACGGTATTAAACATATGGCATTCGCCTTTTTATTTTAGACAAGGGACACTAGTTTCTTAATTTTTTCGTAGGTTAGGGTCATGTTCGTTTTTGTTTACTCTTTTAATTATTACTTAATCTATCATCAATTCCCTTTTTGGACTTTAATCGTCATAGCTCTTTATTTCTAGATGAGATTAATACTAATTGGAAAATAAAGCATTGGATATGTAGTCAAATCAATTCATGTGAAAAATCATGACGATACCTTGACTAAAATTTTCAAAAAAATTTATTGAAAGTCCAATAACTCATAAAGCGTTAGAAATACTCCAGTCGTTTCCAGACATTTGTAGCAATTCAGAAAATGTCATGCTCGAGGTTACCAACTTCCAAGTCCCATGCATTAGGCTCTGGACCCACTTACTTTACATTAATTGACTATGACAGAACAGTTGTTTCACTAGCCGAATGGCGTTCCAAGCGCCTCGATCTTCTGCGCTCATTCTAAAATCTCTGACACCAAGTTTCGAGGTGTCTCCTACCACTTGATCTTTCCATCGGGCTTTTGGTCTTCCCGGTTTGCGTGTACCACCGTGTTTGCCTTCAAAAGATTTCTTTGCTGGAGCTTCTTCATCCATTCTGACAACATGACCTAGCCAACGCAGCCGTTGTATTTTGATGCGTGCAACTATGCTATCGTCGTCATACAGCTCGTGGCTCATACGTCGCCTATATTCTCCATTAACGCAAACTGGTCCCTTTATTTTACGAAGAATCTTTCTCTCAAATACTTCTTTTCCGTACTTATTGGAAAACAGTTCAACATTGACTATGTCGAGTTTCGTGGACATATCTCTATCTGTTCAAAAGCTCTAGAATTATTTCCAAGATTTTTCGATTTGGCAACACTGTTGTCATGTGTGCGTATACTTAATAAATTGCTTAATTAAAACAATCATACGCACTACGGGTACATTTTGACATTTTCCGAATAGGAAGAAATTTTGATTTTCTATTTCAAATGTTAAAAAAAACATAAAAAACATAAAAAAATATCCTTAAAATTTCCAGAATATAATTACTAAGTAGTTTATGCAATATTTGTTTTTATACCCTCCACCATAGGATGGGCGTATACTAATTTCGTCATTCCGTTTATAACACCTCGAAATATGCGACTAAGACCCCGCAAAGTATATATTTATTCTTGATCTTCATGACATTTTAAGTCGTTCTAACCACGCCTATCCGTCCGCCCGCCTGTCGGAAGCACGCTAAGTTTCAAAGGAGTAAAGCTAGGCGCTTGAAATTTTGCACAAATACTTCTTATTAGTGTAGGTCGGTTGGGATTGTAAATGGGCCAAATGGTCCATGTTTTGATATAACTGCCATATAAACCAATCTTGGGTCTTGACTTCTTAAGCTTCTAGAGATCGCAATTCTTATCCGATTTGGCCGAAATGTTGCATTAAGTGTTTTAGTTTGACTTCCAACAAGTGTGTCAAGTATGGTCTAAATCAATCCATATCCTGGTATAGGCGTCATATAAACCGATCTCCCGATTAGATTTCTTGGGCTTCTAGAGGGCGCAATTCTTATCCAATATGGTTGAAATTTGCATATGTCATTTTGGTATGACTTTTAACAACTGTTCCAAGTATGATCAAAAACGCTATATATAACCTGATATAGCCGCCATATAAACCGATCTCCCAGTTTGACTTCTTGAGCCTCTGGAGGCTTATTGTCATACCTTTTTGTAACACAGGTAAGCAAAAAAGGTTAATTCAACAAATAGTGGGAAAGTATTGAAAATTATCATACATCATTTTGGCAACGAATGTGTTCATGAGACTTGTATCAAGTTGAAAATGGTTCTACTTTCTGGAAATTTGGTATAATTTTTGTATCTCGAACATTTAAATCGATTTTCTAACATTGTGTAATGCATTTTCATTCATGGCGTGCATCATGCATGTGCGATATATGCAATCACAACGCTGTGGAATGTTTACAGATGCAATAAAATTCTTAATTTATACCCCTCTCTGCTTAGAATATCCCAGCTGTGAGTAAAAGTCTAAGGTAAATATTCCACGCTGCAATTAGAAATAAATAATTCATTTTTGTTAAATTCACCGTATCGGTCTAATTATTGTTATTCTCCCAAGCAGCAGAAAATATGCATAATCACCATCATCTTTGCTGCACGCCCTGAAAACACATTCATATACGTGTTTACATCACAAGACACACTCACACAAGGTATACAATGTTGAAGTCTAACGGTCAAACATTGCACTTGTGCAAAGAAAAGAAAAACCCCGACCCTAAAAAGGGGCATTTTTCACTCTATATATTTGGAGTTAATGGAATATTTCCCCAGAACCGCGAATATAATCATTCACATAACAATTCTGCCACAATTTTTATTAGATCTTGATAGTGTGTATGTGGTTGAAGTGTGTCCACAGGAACAGCAGCTTAGTATTAGTCACTTTTCATGTCGTTTGTCGGTGTATTGTTGTTGTTGCCGTTGCTGCATTATATTAAGTCACGAGATAATTTACGAGCACAATATACATATAAAAAATAAAGCGACACGATGTCTGCCATGATCACAGCCGACAATAAAAACAACAACAATATGCTGAATACACAACGCAAAGAACTTGGCGCGGGCATTTTGATGTTTGTGTGCTTGTTTCATGGTGGTATCTATTTTCTAGCTTTGCCTTCGTTGGTGTGTTTGGCATGACATACAAAATTTTTGTTATGGGGTTTTTACAACATGTTCAGCCAGTGTTGCCAGTTAAATAGTATTTTTGCTAACATGCAAAAATCAAATAAAATAAATATATATGTACTTAACAACTATGATTTAATTGTACATATTATTAATAATTTGAAAGCTATCAAGTAAAAAAGCGTTAAGTTCGGCCGGGCCGAACTTTGGATACCCACCACCTCGGGTATACATATAAAGCTTTGTCGAAATATGGTCCGATTTGGACCAAATTAGACACGGACATTGAGAGGTCTAATAAGTACAAGTCATTGTTCAATTTTGTAGAACAAAATATTGGTCTTTTTGGTAGCCATATCCAAATATAGAACGATCTGACCATATACGACACGGATGTCGAAAAGCCTAACATAAGTCACTGTGTCAAATTTCAGCGAAATCGGATTATCAATATGCCTTTTATATGGCCAAGACTTTAAATCAGCTATATCCAAATCTGAACCAACCTGGGCCAAATTGAAGAGCGATGTCGAAGGACCAAGCACAACTCACAGTCCCAAATTACGGCGAAATCGGACAATAAATGCACCTTTTATGGGCCTAAGACCTTAAATCGAGAGATCGGTCTATATGACAGCTATATCCAAATCTGGACCGATCTGAGCCAAGTTGAAGAAGGATGTCGAAGGGCCTAACTCAACACACTGTCCCAAATTTTGACGAAATCGGGCAATAAATGCACCTTTTATAGGCCCAAGACCTAAAATCGAGAGATCGGTCTATATGGCAGCTATATGCAAATCTGAAACGATCTGGGCTAAATTGGATAAGGATGTCGACTGGCCTAGCACAAGTCACTGTCCCAAATTTCAGCAAAATCGGATAACAAATGTGGCTTTAATGGGCATAAGACTCTACATCGGCGGATCGGTCTATATGGGGGCTATATCAAGATATAGTCCAATATAGCTCATCTTCGAACTTAACCTGCTTATGAAACAAAAAAGAATCTGTGCAAAGTTTCGGCTCAATATCTCTATTTTTAAAGACTGTAGCGTGATTTCAACAGACAGACGGACATGGCTAGATCGTCTTAGATTTTTACGCTGATCAAGAATATATATACTTTATAGGATCGGAAATGGATATTTCGATATGTTGCAAACGGAATGACAAAATGAATAAACGCCCATCCTTCGGTGGTGGGTATAACAAGTATCTATATGTCATATAATCGATATATAAAATATTTTTTTATTAACATTTCACAAATTAATGTAAGGAAAAAAATTTTAAATTTGTAAAAAAAGTTGAAGATTTCGAAATATTCATTGCATTACCAATAACATTTTGCAGCATTTTGCATTCTTCGGAATTTGCCTTTCTTTTCATAAAAAAATCGTTTACAAAATTTAAACAACTCTATTAATTTTACTAATATTTTAATATTAATCAAGAGCCAATACTTTACCCCATTACGTTTTTTTAAGATATAAGCAAAAAGAAGCAAAAAAAATCTGATTTCAGCATCCCCTCGCTATGAACGATGAAATTGTAATGAAATATGTATGCTATCATTTAGATTTTTGTTTACATTAATTTCCACTATGAAATAAATATTCTCACATTATATTGTGCCAGCCAACATGTTAGAAAATTTTAAAAATTGTAAAACTTTTCATGGATGCTGGCAACCCCCAACAATGTTCAACATGCTAACCAAAATGAGTAAGTGTCTAAACTCTATGCTAGTTTTCCTTTGACACACTCAGACATTTAACAATTTTGCCATTTTGGATGTGTTCTAAATAATCGAAACCTTAAACCAAAAGCAACAAAAAAATACACGCAAAAATAAAACAAATGTTAACAATAAAAATGCGCAGATTAATTAAATACTTATGTGTATAGGTATGAATGTATGTTCGCACACTCAGAGATACATATGTTAATCAACTGTTATACGCTGTCTCTCTCTCTCTCGCTCTCTTTGACAATTTGTGATCTGTAATCAACGTCGAAGACGGCGGCATGTTTTGAGTATTCGATTGTGTTTGCACTTTTTTTGTTTTTGGCGTTTGGGGGCCCGCCATTTATCATCGATGTAGTCAAGAACAAACGAAGAAACGGAGGGGAAGAGAGATTTTTTCCACATGTAAACATTGTAAGCGGCCAAGCGTATGTTGTTGTTTTTTTTTGTCATCACAAGCATACACTGCTCATATTTTAGAATGTGTTACAATAAATTTTCACCCGAACATGTGTTTGGCCCCCTTTTCATTGCGCTCTTGATTATTCCTCTATACAAACATACATACATATATGTATAGCCATTCAAAAAACATGTTAACAATTAATATTATTGTCTAAAATGAATTTCAATTAAAAAAATGGTCTACACAATAATGGAAAACAATTGATATAATAAATACGACGCTTTTTTATTTTTCTTTTGTCGTCCTATTCAAGTGGAAGAGAATGATAGTGCATGCATATTGCTAAAATATCAAAACATTTATGGCATTAATTTTATTTAGGTTAATGTTTAACAGAAAACAAATGTTGACCAGAATTTTTCCAAAGTATATTAATAAACAATGTAAAATATTACACAAATACTAGCTCAAACAAGAAAATGAACCCATAACAAAATAGAAAAATTAACATTTAGCAAAAGTTAAATTTACACGAAATTTTCTATAAAATCCAAATTCCATGAAATTTTCTGTGATGATATATCAAATATCATAAAAACTTTCTAATAAACTCAAAAATTCGCAAAAGTTTTCAATCAATAGAAAATTTTTATGAACAAGAATCCATTAATATACACTTAAGGGCAAAACGGAGTGAGCGCGTTGAGAATTGGTTTGGAGCGTCGCGTTGCAAAAATGCAACTCTGCACACAAATTCCACAAAAGCAACGCGGAAAAGTTAAACAAGTAAAAAGGCATTAAGTTCGGCCGGGCCGAACTTTGAATACTCACCACCTTGTGTATAATATATAGTAGTAATAAATATAGCTTTTATAAGCTTCAGACCCTTAATCGGCATATCGGTCTATATGTAAGCTATATCTAAATACAGTCCGATCCGAACTATATTTGGGACGGATGTCGGGAGACCTAAAACTACCCAATGTTTCAAATTTCAACGAAATTTTTGTAGAGTGATTACAACAGACGGATGGACAGACACAAAGCTGTGTTAATTGTTCTGCATATAAAACAGAGAACGCGTACAAAATAAACATTTCATTCAAACTAAATTTGCTTTAGTGATAAGAATCAGCTGTTTAGTGCGTAAAGTTTATCTAAATTTTATCGTTCACCAATATACATGATATTCAGTGTACGCCATTATTTAGGTGTAGGTGCCTTTGAAAGCGGCAGTTATAAAGTGGTGCACTCTCCAACTTAGACTTGGTGCGGTGTAAGAAATGCAACACCATTACAAACGGAAACTACACCCTGTGGTGGTGTTAAATTTTTTTGGTCTAACCAGGGTGCAATTGTCCAATTTCAGGGTTGTATCCAAATCCCCGTAGATCGTCAAATGCTTAGTTTAGATTTTAAATTTGTTCACATGTTGTTCCTTTTTCACATGATATTTAGGAAGTGTCCAGAAAATTTGACAGCCTAATGGGAATTAGCGCCACCATCGCCACGGGGTTGTAGGTTGTTATTGGGCAATTGACCCAACCTTCTTAATTCAATAATGGCTCGAACGAACACAAAATTTCGATCGAAATCATCGGAAGTGGTGCTCTTTTTCATCTTTTTCATTATAATCTTTTGTATCAAGTCTGGGATATTGTCACAAAGGATACATTGCGAATGGTGCACGTATGTAAGACACTGCATTATGGGCTCACATGTTCCACTTTTACTATTTTATGCTCAGGTTTCCAAAATGAATTCAAGACAAAAGCCAATTTTCTATGCCGCCCATAAATTCTCATGCTGCTGCTGGTCTACTTTAAAAATAGATCAAGTTCATTTTCTTAGAATCCCTATGGCGTGAGACTCTATGAAAGACAACAAACTCTAGCTAGACCACCTTAAACATTTTATTTGCCGCCGTCAAGCTGTCTTTATTGCAAGGCGGCGGTGTACACGAAAAAGTCCGATCGTTTAACATCTGCGAAAAGCACAAGCGGGGCAAAGACTTGTTTTACAATAAACGCACGTAGACGGATGCATAGATGGATGAATGGATGGGATGGGATGGGGTATTACAAATGTTTGCGACAACGAACCATACATTTATAGACAAGTTTATTTTTAGAACACAATGTGAGATGATGAGATAATATCGTCTGGCGCGGTTGGATCAATGACAAGGTGGTGCTATACAAAAGTATACAACAATACACATGCAACAGGCAAATCACTGAGTTTTTTTTTTGTGAAAATGTTCTGCAGGACGGCAACATAATATACGGCGTTCCCTGAAATGCATAAGAGTGTAACAAACAAAATTAAATTGATGCCAACCGAAGGAAGGCGAAATATAGTAAAAAAAAATAAATTAAAAAACAAACAACATTGACCTGGAACTTAATTATTCATCAAAAAGCTATTAAAACAAGTAACTAGAAAAAACTAGCTAAGTTCGACAAGGCCGAATTTTGAAAACCCACCACCATGTATTCTGTTTTTGGCAAAAAAAAAATTTGGCAAACGAACTTAGTCATATGTGTACTTTACGTACCAAATTTCTGCCCGAATTAGGCAAAAATTGAAACTTGAAGAGGATTAATCGTTAGATCCGATTTATATGGGAGCTCTATCAGGATATAAACCAACTTGAACCATAATTTCCATGTTGCAAATCTAACATAACACTCCATGTAGAATTTTAGCCACATCCGAAAACAATTGTGGCATCCAAGGGCTCAAGAAGTTAAATCCGGACATCGGTTTATATGGGAGCTATATCAGACAAATTTGAGATCGGTTTATATGGATAAGAATAAGAAATATCAGTAAACAATTTCAAGCGAACAAGAATGTCGATCAAGATTATATGCAATTCATGGGGGTAGCAAATTAATATTTCGAGGTGTAACAAACCAAATGACTAGATTAGCATACTCCCTTCCTATAAATGGTGGTTATAAAAATTAGAAATTTCGTTACTTGATGTCAATATTTTTTTATAAGGTAGCTAAAAGGTGATTAATATTTTTCCATTCTAGTTGTCAGAACAATACTTGACAAAATTATTTTTTATAATTTAAGAATGACTCTAGAAGAATATGAAACAAGTAGTTCAACAACGATATTTGTTAATAAAATGTAGCATAGACATATTTAGACTAAAAAAATGTTTGGAAGCTTTTAGTAGCGTCATTAGCACAACAACAAAAATGTACCCCAACGAAACTACCTTGAGTGGCATATGCCGTAAATTGAAATGTCAAAATGGATTTAGAAATAAACTTTGTTTACAACTTAATTTCTTCAAATGTTTCTTATATTTGTATTTTCATTGTTATAACACAGTTTTGTTATTTATATTTGGAATATCCGATCAAATATAACCTCATTTTAGAAAAAATCGCAGCTATGTTATCAAGCCTTCGACATTTAGATTTACTGCAAAATCAAAAAAAATAAATAAAAAAATTGTACTCAGCTGTTCGCATGACCTCACCTTAGTGCATCCTGGGTAGGAGCAGTTGGCCAACAACAAAAAATCGAACACACTATCTGTCAAAATCGGTGTTTTTTGCAACTCTGATTTTCAGTATTTAATAGTTCGCAACATTTTTCGATTTTGATGTGTCTTATCGTTCTTATCTATAATACACACACAACCGCATGTTATGAAAGCTCGTTGGCAGATAGTGTACTCTGTAAGAAAAAATTGTATTCAGCTGTTTGCGGTACGCTACCTGTAAATGAAATTACCTTGATTGTATCTGACTTAGATGCATGGTACAATTAAGAGTTGGGGACATTAGCACAACAACAAAACTCTACCCCCAAACAAACTACCTTTAGTGGCAAATGCTGTAAATTGAAATGTCAACGTGGTTTAAGAAATAAACTTTGTTTTACAACTTATCTTCTTCAAATGTAATTTATTTTTGTATTTTCATCATTGGAACACTGTTTTGTGGCTTATGTGTGAAATATCGGATCAAATAGATCATTCCCTCGAGATTTTAGAACAAAATCACAGTTATTTTATTAAGCCTTTGACATTTACATTTACTACAAAATGGCGCAGAGATTAGAATGTCCGCCTATGACACTGAATGCCTGGGTTCAAATCCTGGCGAGACCAGCAGAAAAAATTTTCTGCGGTGGTTTTCCCCTCCTAATGCTGGCATCATTTGTGAGGTACTATGCCATGTAAAACTTCTCGCCAAAGAGGTGTCGCACTGCGGCACGCCGTTCGGACTCGGCTATAAAAAGGAGGCCCCTTATCATTGAGCCTAAACTTGAATTGGACTGCACTCATTTATATGTGATAAATTTGCCCTTGTTCCTTAGTGGAATGTTCATGGGCAAAATTTGCATATTACAAAATCAAAACAAAAATAAAAAAATTGTAATCAGCTGTTGACCTCACCTTATAAGTACATCCTGACTTGTATGTGTATTTGCCCCTTCTTTAATATTGAAAAAATATAGTTGGGTTCATTGACAGTTCAAGAAACGATATGTAATATATTTACAAACAAACAGTCAGACCTAAGAACGTAGCGTAATGCAATTTATTTTCTTTTCCATCAATGCTTCCTCAAACCTAATCGATTGTCCGAATGATAGATCAAATAATCTCCAGGAATAGAGCTGCTCCAAAATGATGCCTGCAGATTGTCTTGCAGCTTGTAGTCTAAATATAGCAATCGATGAGTTATTTTTAGTTTTGAATTCACTTTATTTTATCCATTTAATGCTACCACCACCGATAGTTACGTCCCATTCAAGTCGCTCTTATCGATTAAATTTTTCCTCTTTATTATTTATTGCAGATGTGTTCCCGCAACATTAAAATCTCGGTGGTGATGTTCCTTATCTTCGTTCCATTGTTTACAGCCTTACCCCGCAATCATAACATGGCGAAGAGGAGTAATTTCTTTGATCTGGAGTGCAAAGGCATCTACAATAAGACCATGTTCTATCGCCTGGATAAGATATGTGACGATTGTTATAATTTATTCCGTGAAACAAGTATACACCGACTATGCAAGTAAGTTTGTAAGACCATTCATTTGTATGAGCCATTCATTATTTTGCTATCTATATGCTCTTTCAGTCAACATTGTAAGTAAATTGAAAAAGTGTTGAGTTTTATGTTAATGCAACGTTTAGATGCTGCAAAATATGAATTGCTAAGGATGCTTTATAATTTTCATTAAGATAATCGGTGAGAAATATTTCGTTTAGAATGGTTTTGTTAGGAATTTGTTAGCGGGAAATTAAATTATTGGGTTGCCCAAAAAGTAATTGCGGATTTTTTAAAAGAAAGTAAATGCATTTTTAATAAAACTTAGGATGAACTTTAATCAAATATACTTTTTCACACTTTTTTCTAAAGCAAGCTAAAAGTTACAGCTGATAACTGACAGAAGAAAGAATGCAATAACAGAGTCACAAGCTGTGAAAAAATTTGTCAACGCCGACTATATGAAAAATCCGCAATTACTTTTTGGGCAACCCAATATAATTTAAAAAGCAAACTTTTTATATTGTAATATCTTAGAAGGAGATTTATTCCTCAATAGTTGTTACATAGTGTATTGTCTCCCTCTTCTTGTGAGCTGATTGTACCATAGACTCTTACATTGTATAGAAGTCTTAGGGTTTTCAGAAAAATATATTAATAAATAAAATCATCCACGGTTGTCAACTAATAAATAAGTTGGACAATCATAGGTTTGATAGTTACTTCTGTGGTAAATGCCAGCAAAAAATAACTGGTCTTGAACTCGCATAGAGACAACAAGTAAGAGCGTGCTAAGTTCGGCCGGCCCGCTATGGATCGCATTTGTCGAGTTCTATGCGCGGTATCTCTTTTTAGGCAAACAAAGAATAATGAATAAGAACTTTATGCTATTGGAGCTATATCAAATAGTCTGATTCGGACCATAAATGAATTGAATGCTGAACATTGTAGAAGTCAATGTGTTATATTTCAGTTCATTCAGATATGAATTGCGCCTTGTAGGGGCTCAAGAAGCAAAATCGAGAGATCGGTTTATATGGGAGCTGTATCAAGCTATAGATGTATCAAACTATAGCTATAGATCAGACCATATTGGACACGTATGTTGAAGATCATAGGAGAAGCCGTTGTACAAAATTTCAGCCAAATCGGATGAGAATTGCGCCCTCTAGATGCTCAAGAAGTCAAGATCCCACATCGGTTTATATGGAAGCTATATCAGGTTATGTACCGATTTGCGCCATACTTAGCACAGTTATTGGAAGTCATAACAAAACACCTCATGCAAAATTTCAGCCAAATCGGATGAAAATTGCGCCAAATCGGATGAAAAGTGACTCAAGAAGTCAAGATCCAGGATCGGCAGCTATACCAGGTTATGAACCGATTTGAATCATACTTAGCACAGTTGTTGAAAGTGATACCAAAACACTAGGTGCAATTCTCATTCAAATCGGATGAGAATTGTGCCCTCTAGAGGCTCAAGAAGTCAAGACCCAAGATCGGTTTATATGGCAGCTATATCAAAACATGGACCGATTTGGCCCATTTACAATCCCAACCGACCTACACTAATAGGAAATATTTGCGAAAAATTTCAAGCGCCTAGCTTTACTCCTTCGAAAGTTAGCGTGCTTTTGACAGACAGACGGACGGACATGCCTCGATCGACTTAAAACGACATGACGATCAAGAATATATATGCTTTATGGGGTCTTAAACGCATATTTCGAGGTATTACAAACAGAATGACGAAATTGGTATACCCCCATCTTATAGTGGAGGGTATAAAAAGAACCCCGAAAAATGGGAATGAGTTGCAACGATTAGAAATCTGACGTTTTCTTTTGGTCATTTCATTGAAAAAGTGAGAAGAAGTAAAAAAAAAATTAACAAAAAATTTTTTACAGCAGAACGTAAATAGTTTGTATAAAAATAATTTATAGTTAAATCAACTTTTTTCTTCATTCACAACAAGTTTTAAACAATCGGTTTTATTACTACTCTTAATTTTCTTAGATTATTTCTAATCGTGAATCGAAAACTGAACATTTTTAAGAGTCGGATGAGACATCTATGTAATGTAATACAATAGTTTGTGGGTTGTAGTATGTTGAGTTACCAATCATCTGGTATGCAATCCTCTAGAAGAGGCCACCGACTTCTTTTGCCCTATTTTTTCTATGTTGAGATGCTATAATCGTCACCTGAGGAGTCATAGACAATTGAGAGAATAGATTTCTCATCCGACTCCTTGCCAAGTTGCAACGAATAGAGATTAACCAGAAAATTTGAGTAAAAGAATAATTGTGAATGGCGAATTTATTGTGAATGAAGAAAAAACAGATGACTTAGCTACATTTAAACCAATTTTGCAAAAATTTTTTCCTTTAAATTATAAATTATTTTTGCAAACATGTTAAGCTTTGGTGTTAACTTTTTTTAATTTACTTGTGTTTTTAACGTTTTAGTGTTCTCTCAAAGAATCTGTGCAAAGTTTCAGCACAATATCTCTATTTTTAAAGACTGTAGCGCGATTTCTACAGTAACAGACGGACGGACATGTTAACTTGCATGCACCCGTCTATCCTACTGACAGAATACGGAATGGCGGCTTTCCTTAATTTTGAGAGGCCAAATAATAACGAGGAGATGGGTCGACAGTTCCCGCCCTGAACCGCAGATGTTCCAACTAAGTTGCTCCCTGTGTGCCTGTATGCTACGTGACGGGGCTATTAACGTGGACTTCGGAGATAATGTAATCAGAAGACGGGCGATAAGGGGAATGCCTCAAGGGTGGGGTGTTGTCGGGATTCGGTCTTTATAGATAACTCCAAGATGGTGACAGGGACTAGTTTGGGCCCATACTCCGACACACAAAATATCGGTACGTCGTTGACACTGCCAGACGAGTGTATGTTCTTTGGGAAGGGATTTACAATTTCTAGAAATCAGGATACATATATGGCGGCCCACAAAGCCGTGGGTTCTAGGACAGTGACGTCGGAGTTCTTGGCGGAATGTGTGGAATCCCTGAATGAACTCCAGTTTCACGACATAGTGCTAACATGGATTAGCGCATACGACGGCGCCGTATTGGCGTATTTGCTTGCCCCGTACTCTCTTCTTGTAATTTCTTGTCATCACACATTTTTCATTTTCTTTTCACCAAAGGTCAGACTGGCCACAGAGTGAACTCACCTTTTCATGCTGGGCTATCCATTCAACCAAAACTTAAACCATAGACAATAAATTATGATAAATTCCACAGAAAAATCATAAAACAGCATTTTTCCAAATTAAATTTTTGGTATTGAAATTTGTTAAAATTTTGTCAGCTGACACGAAAACGGAACGTAAAATTTTGTTTTTACTGAATTATACTTTCCGGTTAAAGTCGACAGACATTCCGTAATCAGTTGTATGTGTATTCATAAGCCAAAACACAGCTGACACGTTTTCTTACATTTACGGTATGTTTGCGAGAGCATAACCAGGCCTTTAATTGACACATTTTGACATCATCATTATTTATGGGGACTTTCCACTTTTTGTTTTCGGCAAGTGACGTAACCTTTTATTATTCAGCCATGGCGATTCACATTAAAGATTGCAAAACTCAAGAACAACCGTTAGATATGCGAGCCTATAAAATGCATATATTTGCAATTTCCTTTTGGAGCTTCGCAAGAGTTTAATGCCCGTACTCACAAAACTTATTGCAGCTTTATAGTAGGTTTATTTGACTAATTTCCTTTGAAGAACTGTTAAATAAACCTACTTTGAAGCTGCAAGAAGTTAAAATTAATATTTTGTTTTTCATTTATTTCTTAAGGCTGGTACTATATTCTTTTTTCACAGTTACTTTTTTAAAACACTTCAAAAATTTCAATAACATTTTATGAAAAGTTTTGTCAAATGTAATGAGGGAATGTCCTACTGAATGAAATAAGCAAGTTTTTTGTTCAAAATCTATTATCAAAAAAAAATAATCATTAACTAATTTCGCTAAAAGAGAATATAGTACACACCTAATAAATAAACATGTGCTTCTTTGAAAATGATCCATTTCAATTCTAAGTACTCAACAAAACAATTTTGCATGGTATGAGACGTCTTATTAAATTGTGCTATTTTAAGAATATTTTGAATTTTTAACATGAAACGTGAATGTAATATTGTAGTTCAAGGTAATGAACACGAAGAATATTTCCAATGAGATTTCTTTGGCAAGTATCGATTTTGACTAAAATTCCATGACCTACAAAAAGTTTGCTGCCGTTTCTCTAACCACCAGAAAATATGGAAAAAAAAACTTGTCTAACAAACACCTTCTCTTCCATTGAATTGACCAAAGTACAAAGCGAATCGACTGTTTACTTTGACAAATGGCGCTTTCTATATGTTTAATAATAAACAAAATACAATAAATGAGTACAAATATATAGCCGTAAAGTACGGCATGGCTGAATCCCTTAAATACCCTCCACCATGCAGAATGTGGAACAAGTTCTCAAGATAATGTTGAAATTCATAAGTTCATTTCAATTTTATTCGAATTGGAAAAAAATACTATCAGAATTTGATCATCCGATACCGATGATTAGTTTAGATACAACATTTTAAACCACGTTTACACTTGAGCCTAAATCCACTTAATTTGAGATAATCTCCAAGACCCGTTTGCACTACGATTCAAGTGATTTGTGTTTGTTAACCAATTAAATTGGTGAAACGATTTTATTAAATTTGCCTACAAAATTTTATAACTTCAATAAGAAATTGTCAGATTTTGAGAAAAAGTGCTGTCCAAAACTTCAGATAATAGCCGGTATTCAATACAAACGCAGTGTTGCATTTGAATTTCGAAGGAGATTTGCTGCAAATCTCCTCAAATAAGTAGATTTGCTCACACTGAAAATGTATGGGAAACCTCGTTGCAAAATACGAGATTTCCCAAATTTCTTCTCAAACCTAGATTTGCGCCAAGTGTAACATGCAAATGCAAATTTGCCCATGAACATTTCACTAAGGAACAGGGACTAACTTCTCACATATCAATGAGTGCAGTCCGATTCAAGTTTAGGCTCAATGATAAGGGGCCTCCTTTTTATAACCGAGTCCGAACGGCGTGCCGCAGTGCGACCCCTCTTTGGAGAGAAGTTTTTACATGGCATATTGCCTCACAAACAAAATGTTTTCTCTGATGGTCTCGCCAGAATTCGAACCCAGGCGTTCAGCGTCATAGGCGGACATGCTAACCTCTGCGCTACAGTGGCCTCCAATTCCATGTTCAGATACAGCTCCCAACTAAACCGATATCCCGAATATACTTATTAAGCATTTAGAGGGAGCCATTCTTTTTCGATTTGGTGGAAATTTTGCACGATGGTTTCTCATTAGAGTTATCCAAAGTATTGTTCGAATCGGTGCTCAGGCGAACTTAACCCGCGTTTACTCGTTTTAATTCCTACACAAAAATAAAGTTGCGACAAGCGATGAGCCGACATCCAATTTTTTAAATTTTTTATAGTTCCTTTCATCGATGATGTCAATTTGTTCCTTTTTATACCCACCACCGAAGGATGGGGGTATATACATTTTGTCATTCCGTTTGCAACACATCGAAATATCCATTTCCGACCCTATAAAGTTTATATATTCTTGATCAGCCTAAAAATCTACGACGATCCAGCCATGTCCGTTCGAGCTGAAACTTTGCACAGGTTCTTCTTTTGTCCATAAGTTGGTTAAGTTCGAACATGGGCTATATCGGACTATATCTTGATATAGCCTCCATATAGACCGATCCGCCGATTTAGGGTATCAGGGCCATAAAAGTCACATTTATTATCCGACTTTGCTGAAATTTGGGATAGTCAGTTGAGTTAGGCCAGTTGACATCCCACTTCAATTAAGTCCAGATCGGTCCAGATTTGGATATAGCTGCTATATAGACCGATCTCCCGATTTAAGGTTTTCGGCCCATAAAAGGTGCATTTATTGTCCAATGTCGCCGAAATTTGGGACAGTGAGTTGTGTTAGGTCCTTCGATATCCCTCTTCAATTTGGCCCAGATCGGTTCAGATTTGGAAGTAGCTGCTATATAGACCGATATCTCGATTTAAGGTTTTCGTCCCATAAAAGGTGCATTTATTGTCCGATGTCACCGAAATTTGGGAGAGTGAGTTAAGTTAGGCCCCTCAACATCTTTCTGCAAAATGGCACATATCGGTTCAGATTTGTATATAGCTGCCATATTAACCGATCTCTCGATTTAAGGTCTTGGGCCCATAAAAGGGGCATTTATTGCCCGATTTCGCCAAAATTTGGGACAGTGAGATGTGTTAGGTCTTTCAATATTCTTCTTGAATTTGGCTCAGATCGGTCCATATTTGGGTATAGCTGCCATATAGACCGATCTCTCGATTTAAGGTCTTGGGTCCATAAAAGGCGCATTTATTGCTCGATTTTGCCAAAATTTGGGATAGTGAGTTGTATTAAGTCTTTCAATATTCTTCTTAAATTTAGCTCAGAACGGTTCAGATTTGGATATAGCTGCCATATAAACCGATCTCTCGATTTAAGGTCTTGGGCCCATAAAAGGCGCATTTATTGCCCGATTTTGCCAAAATTTGGGACAGTGGGTTGTGTTAGGTCTTTCAATATTCTTCTTGAATTTGGCTCAGATCGCTCCAGATTTGGGTATAGCTGCGATATAGACCGATCTCTCGATTTAAGGTTTTGGACCCATAAAAGGCGCATTTATTGTCCGATTTCGCCGAAATTTGGGACAGTGAGATGTGTTAGACCGTTCAATATTCTTAAATTTAGCTCAGAACGGTTGAGATTTGGATATAGCTGCCATATAGACCGATCTCTCGATTTAAGGTCTTGGGTCCATAAAAGGCGCATTTTTTGCTCGATTTTGCCAAAATTTGGGATAGTGAGTTGTATTAAGTCTTTCAATATTCTTCTTAAATTTAGCTCAGAACGGTTCAGATTTGGATATAGCTGCCATATAGACCGATCTCTCGATTTAAGGTCTTGGGCCCATAAAAGGCGCATTTATTGCCCGATTTTGCCAAAATTTGGGACAGTGGGTTGTGTTAGGTCTTTCAATATTCTTCTTGAATTTGGCTCAGATCGGTCCAGATTTGGGTATAGCTGCCATATAGACCGATCTCTCGATTTAAGGTTTTGGACCCATAAAAGGCGCATTTATTGTCCGATTTCGCCGAAATTTGGGACAGGAAGTTGTGTTTGGCCCTTCAAGATTTTTTTTTTTTAATAGGATATAGCTGACATATAGAACGATCTCTTGATTTAAAGTCTTGGTCCCATAAAAAGCACATTTATAATCCGATTTCGCTGAAATTTGACACAGTGATTTATGTTAGGCTTTTCGACATTCGCGTCGTATATGGTTCAGATCGGGACTACACAGCTCCTACTTTGGCAAAGTTAAGCAGATTAGAATATGCCATTTACACATTAGGAATTTTATTTGAGATTTCACTTGCTGTTTCAATACCAGATCAATAATTATCTGGGGTATGTATATTTACTTTTTGATTTCACTTGCTGTTTCAATACCAGATCAATAATTATCTGGTGTATATTTACTTTAAATCGGATAATTTTTATTCTACCCATACATCACAGCGAATTATCTATGTTGGATTTTTTTTTTTCAATTTATCTTTTATTTGTATATGAAGAGATTTTTTCTTTCATATATATGGGATCCATCATACTATTTTTATATATTTATTCTCTTTTTTCAAATTTGACAGGCATAAGTGTTTCACTCATCAAACTTTTGAAGGGTGTATAAATGCTTTATTAATACCCGAAGAAGAAGTAACTCAACTGCAATATTTTATTAAAGTCATAAATGGTGCCCCTTTATCATTTGATTTTGCTTCCCTTTTAGAGAATAACTAAATATTTATACATCTATCTATTTGACGAGTATAATGAAAAGAAAAATATAGCTTAAAGATATTAATTTTAACATGTTTAAATTTTTGTTATATATAATTTTTCAATTGGCTTTTGTATTAATTTTTTTTAGTATTTTTGATTTGTGTTTAATTTTTTTTTTCGTTTTTTTGTTTGTTTTGTTTTTAAGGAAAGACTGTTTCGATTCAAAATGGTTTGGCGAATGTTTAAAAGTCCTATTTATACCGGGCGAAGAGGTGTCACAATTACAAGATTTCATTAAGATTGTCAATGGTTCGCCGATAAGGTTTAATATGCCGCCGATTACAACATAACTGTTTTCAGTTATAATTCCCAAGTGTTGCCTTTTGCCTGTTATCAATCAACCCATCTCACTTTTTGTGTTTTTTTGCAATTCAATCAAAAAGAAAAAGAAGAAGAATAGACGTCATACTGCAATTTGAGGTCAACTTCTTCTAATACATCAAATATGATGATGAAAAAGAAGAACACATAGAAGAAGAATCGAAAAATCAAAAACAAATATCTTGTACTTACAATTTTTTTCTTATTAAAAATTTTTTATTTATTGTATTTATAATTTAATTTTATTTATTATTAAGTTGCATCTGTTTTTTTATAGAGAAAAAAAATCCGAATTAGTTGCATCTAATATTGTTGATTTTTATTTATGTATAGTATTACTTTTAATGTAAAAGTTATTTGCACAGCATTTTTAAACAAGGATTTTTTACATACATATATATTTATTTATTTTATATGTTTTTCCCCTTTCCTAATAATTATATGGTAATCCTTGTTTTTTAACCCTCGAAAACAAACACGAAACAAGAAAGTATTGCAGCAACTTTTTGTATTTATTTCATTTATAAACAAAACAAAAATTTTGTTTTACCAAATATTTGACAAATTGCTAACGACAAGAAAACATTTATATATATATATAAACATTAATGCTATATGAATATTTCCTTTGCCAATTGTTGAGGCAGACCAATGTGAGCACATTTTAAATGTCCCAAATCTGCCAAACACTGGAATAAGAAATATTGCAACAATTGTAAAATACTACACACTCATATAAATTATTCATGATGCAAACAAAGAACACAGCCCCACCCAGAACACAAAAAAAAAGATAAAAAAAAAAACTAGATAAAAAGTGTAATGTTTAAATTTGCTGGCAAATCTTAATTATGTATGTACGTATTTTTTAATTACACAAAAAATAGAAATACTAAACAAAAAAGAACTATTGAAAAATATTGTGATAAAACACGTTAAAAACACTCCTCCTCTTTATATATAATCTAAAGAAAAAAATCGAAAAACAAAAAACAAAATAAAAAAAAATCGAAAATCTATACATATATGAATCATTGTGTATTATACGAAAGTCGCCGTCGAAAGATCAAACTAGAAAGTAACTTGAAATTCTCTTACCTCTCTCTGCAAACCAAGAAATTTTAATTTTAAAACACATAAGAGCCAAGCTCTCATTTTCCGCTTTTCGAAAATAATCAAAAATTACAAACAAAAAATCTATTTACAATGGATGCCATGAAGTCAGCAGACTGTGGAAACTTCGTTTTCAACACGCAACAGCAAGTCAGACCAGCGGCCCAGCCGCCACATCGCCCGAATTCTAGCCTACTCGTTGATTTGAATATACAAATATATCTCGTTCCTCATGAGTTGTTTTCTTTAATTTGGTACGTTTTTTTTTATTATTAAATTTTTTTTCTTTAACATTTACATTTTTTATTTACACACCGTTCCCCTAATTCTGTGTCGCTTAAAATGTGTGGTTTTCGTTAGCTTGTATGTCAAAATCAGCTGATTTTCTAATGGCAAAACAGATGTTTGAGTCAGGCGAGTCACTATCCAAGCGACACAGAGTTAGAGAATCTGGCTGTTAATCTATTATACCAGGATTCACTAAATAAAACCATGTTTCCACTAGAGGCTTAATCCACTAGATTATAGATAATCTCCAAAACCCGTCTCCACTGCGATTTATACATTGCGGTCAGCAATTAAGTTTGTGAAACGATTTTATTAAATTACTACCAAATTTTATAATTTCAATAAGAATTGTCAGATGTTAAGAAAAATCTGACATCCCAATAATAACCGGTATTAATGCAAATGCAGTGTTGCATTTCAATTAGGAAGGAGATTTGCTGCAAGTGTATGGGAAACCTCGTCTCAAATCTTGATTTACTCCAAGTGGAAACATGGTATAAGGTTACGGAAAGCGATAAGCTTATAATTTTGTTTTTTGATTATCATTGACGTTTTCTCTTGTGTCATTTTCAATCGGTACATTTTGACGTCCTCAATATTCATGGCACATTCTGTTTATGGCATCCAACGCAACCTTCAATTAGTGAACCCTGCCTGTTGTGCCTTATCAAATCAACAAGCTTTTCCATATTTTCTTTATGAAATTGGTTTTTGTATTTTGACTTTTAACACCATAAAGTTTGTTTTTAATAAAGAAAAAAGTTTCTCAAGGATCCCTAACATGAATTACTATCAAATTACCGAGTTGAAAGACTTAAAAATTGTTTGTTTAGAAGTGTAAATAATCCATTAAAATGAAGTATGTATGTAATACACTTTAAAATTTTCTATTGCACGGACAACTGCAAAATGGACTATTTAAAATTCGAACGAAGAAACTGCAGAAACTTTCCCTATTAAATGTTGGTACTAAATTCCAGTTTCACGTTAGAGGTCTATACGTGAATTCGGACTTATGTGTCTTCACAAAGTAACTTCGGGGAAATCATGGCAAAACAATTAAAGGTGATCTCAATTTGTACAACAACCACAAATCATATGGTGCAATCCGCCATCTTGTCATCAAGCTGATCGACGTTTTGTCAACACAAATAAAAAAAAATTGTGTGCGTGTGTGTATACATGTGCGTACAGGAGCAGAGAAAATGCGAGAAAGAAGATAACAAAAAAGAGAATGCAAAAAAATCTGTCATCTTAATACCCTCAAACCTGGCTGACTGCTAACAGCTGTTCGCGTGAGACCAGCTTTTGCGCAAATTTTTGGGTTATCCCATACGAAAAAAAATTTATACAGATTTGATAGCAAAAATGATGAATCGTATGTAAATTGACAATTTTGACAAACATTTTCAATTACATGTGCATACAAAAAGTGGCATGTCATAAGACATCCACATGACGTGTAATAGCGCCTTAAGCGTTGCTTTTGTTCAAAGTAGCTCCCCCATACATTCGGAATTCGTGCGTGCACTTAATTTTATTTGAAACACAACATTTTTCTACAGTTTTCTAATCTGTTTTTTGGACTTCATTAGCAGCTTAAATTCCTATTGAATTTTTGTGCAATCCGATGGACTCTATTTTTCGCCAGAACACAAACAAAAGTCAAACAACAACACACAACAAAGACAACAGCATTGAAGCAAAGTTTATTGGTGCACATTTAATGAGCATTTAATTACATTTGCAATTAATTGAACGTGAAATTTTTATTGGCGCAGCTATCTTTTTGCTCATAAAACTAAGATATATTCATTTACAGGTAGTGGCAGTTGCCCAACAACAAAATATTTGGTGCACTATCTGTCAAAATCAGTGATTAGTGCAACTATGATTTTGTGTATGTAACTAGTTCACGCAATTTTTCGTCGTTTGTGTGTTTTATGGGTCTTAACTATAATACACACACACACAACCAAAACTCGTTGACAGATAGTGCAATTCGCAAGAAAAAATTGTACTCAGCTGTTTACGGTACACTATCTGGTAACTATGCCATGCATAGAACTCAGTACCACTTCTACAGAATGTGCTCGCATTTTCTACGTAACCATTTTTTACAATGCCATTTGACAGGTGTTCGGGCGAAAAATCGAAGTCAGTACTGGCTATAAGTAAAAAATCGAAGACGAATATCAACGCGTCCAAGTAAAAGAGTCGTCGACAATTCAATAAACGCTTGTGTGCGTTTGTTGTGTAACTCCCAATACAAAGCTACCTAATTTAACTTTTTGACGAAAGCGCATGCGCCCGCATGGTATGTAGATCCACCTTTAAGGCCAAAGCAGAATGATAAAAAAACACCAGTTATTCGTTACATGATACTACGCCCAAAACAGAATGGGCGCTTTGAGTTTTGTTTTTGAGAATTGCTTTGAGAAACGCAACTCTGCAAACAAATCCCACAGACGCAACATGCAAAAGATAAACAATTTTTATCTTTGATGCCTAAAAACACTGCTTCATACATGACAACACAGAATGACGCTTGATTTCTGTCGTCAAAATAATGCACACACACAACCAAACTCGTTGACGGATCAGAATTCACTGAATAAGGTTAAGCCCATCGCTCAGCCGACATATAATTTTTTAATTTTTGGCAGTACTTGGCGTTGCGGATGGCAACTTATTCTCTTTTTGCATTCATCTTTGTTTACGTTTTCTTCTATTTGATGACATTGTCAATCTGCAGATTTGATATCCTTAATGATGGTCGCGGGGCCTAGCCACTTTATGTTTTCGCAAATGACCTAACCTTGTATTATTGAATCCTGTTGCCAGATAGTGCACTCCACCTACACCCACAAATTTCCTTGTGTGTGTTGGCAAAATCGTCGATTTTGTAAATCAGCTTGATGATATGATGGCGATGTCACCATATGGTTTTTGTGTTGTTGTACAATTGAGAACACCTTTAATTGTTTACAATTGAGACCACCTTTAATCGCTTTAGCGTCTTTTGCGAAATGTTTTCCAGTTCTCTCCCTTCACTTATGTTTATAGTCCATTTTGACAGTTAATGTTGGAAGGTTATGTAATTTGTCAATGGACAATCGCAGATGTTAAATTAGTTATTTATTTGTATTTTATTCATTTGTTTTTGCTTTAAATCGAATATGAAATAAAAAGAAATTGCCTACGAAAAATACCGCCGTCTTTTACGATATATTTTGAATTCTATCCCATGTATATATCTGTTTATTTTTTTCCAAATTCGGAATGCTTAAATATCGTTCTTTATTAAATTTATTTTTAATACAAGTTCATGCCCATATTTTGAGTCTCCATCTCAAATAATAAGCTCCATGCCCCAAGCCTAATACGGTATTATATATTCCTTAACTTTTACTTTTTGAAAAGGAACATTTTTGAATTTTAACAACATTTTTGATCACATTTTTGTGTATATACAGATGTATGTGTTCAATATGCCTTAGAACTTTACTTAAAATTGTTTTAATAATTTCTTATATTTCTCCCCATTCAATGCTTTCTTCCGCTTAACTATCCTCTGCTCAATACTGGGTGTGAAAAACAGACAAGAGTGTTTTGGCTCTCCCTTCTTCAACGCTTGCATGGAAGCATTGCAACTTCATCAGGAAATGGATAAATATTCCGAATGGCGTGATACCTTGGGCAAGAAGTAAATTCGAAACCTGCAACTCAGCTAATTGACTTTATTATTCTACTTCAAACGCAAATGAAAAAATTAACAAAAAAAATAAATTAACAAGATTAATAAATAAATTTTTCCTAAATTAGCAGAGAGCCCTAAGAAAAGTATTAAAAAATGGAATATAAAAAAATGTATGTATATTAGGTACCTAAAATGTTAATAAATGAAAGAATTGGAAAAAATTTTAAATTCTATAAAATGAACGTCTATATTTGTTGCTAGAAGGAACATGATTTACACGGTCTACAAACGTTTTACCATGATGTATACGTGTTGATTACAGTTCTTCCCAAAACAAAAAATCAGCAGGCGAGAGCTTTAAATCCGGATTTTAAAGGCTCTATTACGCGGCATGCAGTTGTCTTATGGCATGTCAAATTTAGCACATGTAGAGTTGTACAAGTCGTGTGATACTAATGAATCGATGTGTGCAAAACATAAAGAAATCCGCAGTTTTTGTTGTCAGCCGAATGAAAGCAAACCAAATTAAATTGTTTTCACAAATTTATTCATTATTTATTTAACCAGCTTTATCAAAATGTTAACAATTTTTACGCATTAAAAAATCGGTTTTTGTTAAAATTTTTAGGTTATGTCATACGAAAATAATATACAGGTGTAATGGCAAAAATGATGAGTCGTATGTAAATTGACAATTTTGACAAACATTTTCAATTACATGTGAATACAAAAAGTGGCATCTCATAAGACAACTACATACCGTGTAATATGGCCTTAAGATAAATTAATTGCAGGTAGGAGCAATTGGACTACTACAAAAAATCGAGTGCACTATCTGTCAAAATCAGTGATTAGTGCAACTATTAAATTGCTAGTTCGCATAATGTGTGGTATGGTTCTTAAAAATTATGCACACACATAACCTAACGTTGTTAAAACGCGTTGACAGAGTGTGTGCTCCGCTAGAAAAAAATATTCTCAGCTGTTTGCTGTACAATATCTGGATTAATTTGTCTTGTTGATGGAACATTTAAATCCGAAAGCAATCAATGATATGAAAGAAGAATCTTCGCTGTCCCTTAATGTCCCTTAAAGTTTATGTGCAAATTTACCTGCTCAACAAATACTTCACTTGTTGGCACATTTGTGTCACTTAAAGTGTATGGTTGTCAATCGCTAGTATGTCAAAATCATAATCAATTTATAACAGAAAAACAGTTGACTGAGGGAGTTGAGGTATTCCGTAAAGTGACAAGAAATTAGATTTTTTTGGTATTTTAAGCAGTATTGAGAAAAATTTTATCAGCTGCAAACACAACTTTAACGTTATAGATCTACCTTGCGTTTGCTTAAGTAATCCAAGTATGTTCGAATGAGTAACAATTTAAGTAAAAGATTGTTGCCTGCAAAAACTCCAGGAAAAATGTACTGCTACCAATCAATGAAAAATAATCTTATGCCATTTCTACAGGCATTAAACGCAAACCACTTTCTGAAAAAATGTCTATAAATTGCGAACACTCCTTAATCAAAAAATTTTTGTATTTTAAGCAAAATTTCTTATACTCACATTTTTTATGTTATATACGTTTATAACTTTTATTTCAATGACATTCTCCAAGTATAACAGTGAAGTATTACAAAAACCCATGTCTGATTTAAATAAGCTCGAAATATTAATTTCATATATTTGGTTTTTAAAATCATATTTTTTATAAACTTTTTATACACTTGTGTCTATATAATTTAGAAATGCGTTTTTATTTCGTTTGGTTTACTTAAACTAAGTTTATTTTGTATATATATAATATTTTGTAATATATTGTAATTATTTCTGACAATTTTAAGTTAATCATGCTTATTTTTTATGTATTATAAATTGTTTTATTTACTTCTATGGATCTAGTCGTATAAATAAAGATTGTTTAATTTTCATTGATAATTTGAAACGCTTTTTATTCAAAAAACACAAATAATCAATCTTTCCACTCTCACACACTCTTTATTGAAACCCGATTTCTCATAGAACATGTCATATGTCATTTTAAAAACAGCAACTCTGAAAGTTGTACACATCGTGTGATACGTACGAAAAATGTAATATGACACATGGATTTTGAAATAGATATGCAACTTTTTCGATTAAATCGGGCTTTTATTTCAATTTTATTTACATGTGTAAAAAAAAATTACAATGCATATGGAAATACATGCCGATTAGAGCGCGCTCTATTCATATTCGACTTATATGAGACAAGCCTTATGAATACAGAAAGTGACAGCTCATATAACATGTCTTATTGTCTAATGGCAGTTTTAAGGCTCCATCACACTGCATGTTCTCGTCTTATAACATGCCACTTTTTATATATTATTGGTATTTCATTATGTATGTCAAAATTTCCAATTTACATACGATTCATTATTTTTGCTATCACACAAGTATGTTATATTTGTATGACATAACCTAAAAAGTTGAGCAAAACTGATTTTTTATAACAACAAATGGTTGTTTTCATTCAACTTACAACAAAAACAGCATGACGAAAAAATTAAAGGTGGTCTCATTTATATAACAACCACAAATCATATGCTGAAATCCGCATTGTTGTCATCAAGCTGATCGACGTTTTGTCAACACACACAAAGAAACTCGTGTGCATGTGTGTATACATGTGCGTACATGAGCAAAAATATGCAAAAAAGAAGATAACAAAAAAGAGAATGCAAACAAAAAGCTGTCATCTTAATACCGTCAAACCTGGTCGGCTATTAACAGCTGTTCGCGTGAGACACCCTTTTTTAATCCGCCTTGCAAAAACAGGAGATTCTTTTATGTTTTTGTCAGAAGGAGTAGAGCACCACTCTAATCGAAAAAATAAGTGCTATTTTGAAAAGTGATTTTCATGTGCTATTTTTATTGGTATCACACTATACCCGCAACTTTAAAAATAGCAAAATTTTGCATGGCATAAGACTAGAACATGTAGTGTGATGGCACCTTAAGCATATATTCAGAAAACCAAATTCCTTTAACCAGAAGAATATCGATACGACAAACTATAACCGGAGTTTGAGAAACCTGGCCTTAACAGCTGAACAGACATAGGAGTATCTAATTAAAAAGCGTGTGCCCAAAGTGATAATATCGAAATTTCGTTAATATCGAAATGTCATCGATTTATTTGCGGCGTTGTATTAGCTAATCGGCTCTGTGGACGTTGCTTAAGGTTGGTTTTTTTCATATTATTATTATATATTTGATATGATTATATTTTGATCTTTTGACACATTTAATATTTAC
Source organism: Stomoxys calcitrans (assembly GCF_963082655.1). NCBI lineage: Eukaryota > Metazoa > Arthropoda > Insecta > Diptera > Muscidae > Stomoxys > Stomoxys calcitrans. The sequence continues at coordinate 147,418,593 of NC_081556.1, read as the reverse complement.
TGAACGTGTTTTCCCCGGTAGTTATTTGCAACCATAAACAGATGTTTTATGAAAACCTAGTGGTTTTCATCTATGCAACGAAACAAATTTTTATTGGCAAAGTAAGCGAACATACCCCTTATAAGACCCAGCTGGCTTTGTTCCGCAAAATAAAAAAATCATTGTGGATTCAGAAAATTGGGATATAATGGAGGATGTGGAGACAGTGATTCTAAATGACAGTGGTGGTGTAATTGATGACCAACAGATAAGTTGCATCACATTGGACGATTCCTATGAACCCGAAGAAGGCAAGTAACCCCAAATTCTTTAGTGACCAAAAAACCTATTTGTTCATATTTATTCGCAGGCGAGCTAGAAGATGAGGAAGGTGACCAGAACAATATATGCGAAATTCGTTTCTCTAACATCTCTGTCTATCAGCAGTTTGGTGAACTTATCACAGAATTGCTGAGAGAAAAACTAAATGAAAAAGAGCCAGAAAAGAAGGTTATTATTAGCTCAGAAACCGGCCTGGTCGTACAAGTACGTTTTGAAGCCGAAAAAGTCAATGCAAATGAAAAAAATACGCTTGAAACTGAGATCGCTGGAGAGATAGAGAGGTCTGACAGAGAGGATTCACCAGATCTAAGTGGCATCAGCGAACTTTTTACAATTGACACAGCTCCAGCTCCGAAATTGGACACAGTTAAGGTTCCATCCTATAAAAGAGCCATTAAAGATGCCCTACTTGATGGGGAAGCTGCCGCCAGCAAAAGACAAAAACAAGAAGAGAAAAATATGAAGGTTTCAAAAGCTAGTAATTGCTTTAATTGCGGCGAGTCTGATCACAATATCAGGGAATGTCCTATGCCACATAATCAGAGACGCATAAAAATGGCAAAAAAGAACTTTTCCAAAACAGAACGCTACCATGTGGATGTGGAACAAAGGTTTTCGCATTTAAGGCCTGGCAATATAAGCGACAAGCTGAGAGAAGCTATGGGCTTGCGAAAGGGGGAACTACCATTCTTTTTCTATAGGATGAGAGTGCTTGGCTACCCACCCGGTTGGCTGGAGGATGCCAAAGATGAACATTCTGGCATAACGCTGTTTAATTCCGATGTAAGTTAAAGTTTAATAACAAGGGTAGTTATTTTCTTACTCGAGCATAAACACATTTCTATTTTTAGGGAAGCAAAATTTTGCATTCAGATGAAGAGGACGGTGAAATGGATTCAAACAACCAGCGCTACAATATATCGAAAATTATAGAGTTTCCTGGCTTCAATCAAGATCCCGGAGAAGATTTCTTTGATGTAGGTTGCAAAAGTTAGAAACAAAAAAAAACCAATTGTTGTAATTTATTCTTACTACTAGGACCACAAACATCACAATGTGCCGCCATTCAATAGAAATCAACTGAAGGAAGAATTTGTTAAAACCCTAGGCGACAATGTTATTAAAGGATATAAACGTAAAAAGATGAAAGATTTTCCAAAAGCCAATCCCGATGAAAGTGCAAATGAATCGTTCGACATACAAGTGTCTGATATGGTTAGTAAGGTCTGCATTGCAAAGTTGCATTTAACAGAAATTAATTCAACTGTCCATCTTTTATTTTAAAGGAAATTGAGGATGCCGATACAACAACAACTTCAAATATTGAATTTGTGAGGCCACCACCTCCCAAGGAACCCCCTAAAAAAGACGATGCAGTACCACCACCGCCACCACCCATGTCCCCCCCGCCACAGCAAAAGAATGATAGTGATTTACCCGAATCTCCAACCTTAGCCGAACTTGAGCGAAGAAAAAATCAACTCTTGCAAGAATTAAATACTTCTGTCATTGAAATTGACGATTCTCTAGTCGATGAGATTATAGCTTTGGACAATGAAGCAGAGTCTAACACGACAGATCATGAAACTGCTGCAGAAGAAGAAAGTATTGATGAAAATGCCATCACAAAAGCTCAAATGGAAGAGAGCGACAACTCCAAAGATTCTTGCAACTCATCTGAAACCAACCCGGATGTCATTAAAAAATCGTTTATGGGTACACCGGTATTAAAATTTTCACCCTATGACAGTTTGCCAAATGGCGATAACTTTAAAGTTGGCGTGAGTGATGTCATTAATTTTGAAAACTTACCCGATTCCACTGGTAAATATGAAAATATGAAGGAGTTAATAAAGAAAGTACGAACGGTTATACATAAGATACATAACGACGACTGAATGATGATCATCACCAAAACACATTCATCTTTAATTTTTATTTTAAAGCAGGATATTTCTGTATGCAAAGATTATGGGTCGAGTATGGATTGCAGTTCAACTATAGTTGCGTTGTCACGAGATAAAACCATGAAATAAAAATTTGTATAAAATTGGAAATTTAAGTCAGTATCATGCAATATCAGTGTTCTGAACGTTAAACTGCTAAGTAAATTGTAAAAATGTAAGCAATTCAATATAGAGTGAAGATTTCTATAATACATTTGATCGTTGGCAACGCAACTGAAGTTAGGTTGCAATCCATAATCGATCCTATATTTATTATCCCCCATTTAGTATGTCATAATTGTATTTATTTTTAACTTTCAAATTGACTTTTATATATTATAAATATTTTTATACAAGTATACATAACTTTGAAAATTCGTAAATAAATTGGAAATTTTAAAGCTATACGAACGAATATTTATTTTCTTAAAAGCCCATAAACCTAAGCCAGTGATGGGCTTGTCGAAAAAAAATCAAAGTCCTAACGACGGTTTCACTGCATTCGTCTCCAACGGACTTAATTCAGACTGCTTCGACCAGTCCTCTGGCCTTCATGGACAAATCGTCTGCTCTTTCATTCTCCCCTACTCCGCTATGTCAATTTTTTTTTATAAATTGAGATCGGACTAAACTTTGGTAAATTTCAAAAATTCTTGTTCAATAAAGTAGTCAATAATTCACAATTAAAAGAACGATTTTAGCCATGTAAAACTTCTTTATAAAGTGTTGTGTTGGGCATATGGTACCAGCGCAAAGGCGTATTTAATTCCATAACTGAATTTGGTATTCGTGATAAATTAAACTTTATAGGACGATTTTATCTGACATTCGATTTAAATATGACAGAACTTCTATCAAATTGAATAAATGCTTTCCATCAACTTTTCCTTGCATTCTGCGTTGGGACCTCTTCTTTTTTTTTTTGTGTACATGGATGACCTGCCGGAGTACGATGATGTTTTCTCCTCTTTAGTGGTTACCGCGATTACCCTGGCATTTGCAAGAGTATGATTAACCTTTGTCTTGATCGTGTTCACAGTGTACTGAGGATAATGTATTCCAGGTTAATCCGAATAAGACCAGGGCGATTTTGTTTGGATGTCGCGCTATGAATCTTGCAATTACCTTAGGTCGGGACAGGTTGGATTTTGTTGATCAACTTAGATGCTTGGGAGTGCTAGTTGATAATAATCTTACTTTTGGATCACACATTGATATGGTACTAAGCAAAATATTGTATACTCGACATTGCGTAAAGTATACTCATTTAATTTATTTTTACCTACAGCGGTCAAAAAAAGTATTCATCATTAGCAAAATTGATAATAAATTCACTTATTTTGGGTAATTGAAGAAAATTTAAAGTAAACAAATAATGCATTTTTATGCAATAGTTTATTTTTCGTAATATGTTTTAAAATAAATTCAAAAAATAAATTTAATTAGCGCAAAAAATGCAATTTTATATAATAACACCAAAAACAGAACAAAAAAAGTATTCATCATTGATGTGCTATCATCAAAGTCAAATTCAAATATTATTTGGGAATCCCCCTTTTCTGTTTTATTTAGTAAAGGAGGCTTTGCCCTTGACAGCAAATATTTAATTTCATTGAAAATATAGTTTTTGTCAAAATGGGTCGTAAGCAAAACGAGGTTTCTGATGAGGTAAAAGTTTTGATAATAAAACACCACAGGAATGGTTTAACTCAAAAAACTATCAGTGAAATATTAAATAGACCACGATCTACTATACAATCCATCATCAGAAAGTGGACAGAAACGAAAACTGTTGACAATAAACCAAGATCTGGTCGACCAAAGGCACTTTCAGTTGGAGATGTGCGTTGGCTAGTGCGGCAAGTTCAGAAAACTCCGAAGACAAATGCGACCATTCTTCGTAAAAACACTATGGAATATTTAGGGAAGGAAGTTACTAAACAAACAATTCGAAATACACTCAAAAGGCATAGTTACAGAGGAAGAACTGCACGTAAGAAGCCCTTTATAAATAAAATAAACCGAGTGAAAAGGCTAAACTTCGCAAAAATGTATGTAAAACAGCCCGAATCATTTTGGAAAACAGTCATTTTTGCAGACGAGAGCAAGTTTAATCTTTTTGGGTGCGATGGAAAGGTCATAGTGTACAGAAAACCAAATACAGAGCTTGAAGAACGAAACACAGTTGCTACTGTAAAACATGGTGGAGGTGGTTTAATGGTTTGGGGGTGTATGGCGGCTTCAGGAGCGGGAAATCTTGAAATTATTAATGGAGTAATGGATCATAAGTATTACATTGACATTTTAAAGAGGAATTTAAAAGATAGTGCTGTAAAACTTGGGCTTGGTAATAACTTTCAATATTATCAAGATAATGACCCCAAACATTCTGCTTTAAATACCAAGATGTGGATGCTGTATAACTGTCCCAAAGTCATTAAAACTCCTCCTCAAAGTCCCGACTTGAACCCAATTGAACATCTTTGGGAACATCTCGAACGCGAATTGAGAACGCGCAATTTTTCGAGCAAGAGTCAAATGCAACAGGTGATAATGGAGGAATGGACTAATATAGACCAAAATATAACCGCTAAATTAGTCCAATCGATGTCAAACCGTTTAAAAGAAGTTATAAGACGCGGTGGTCGAATAACAAAGTATTAATTTTTTTAAATTATGTTATTTATTTTTTTGTTTTTTTTGCAATGATGAATACTTTTTTTGTTTAATTTTTTGTGTTCAGCTGTAAAATGGCCCTTTTTGTTCCAATAAATACTATTTTTTTCTTTAAAAACAATGAAATTGTGTACATATATATCACACAAGCACTACTGCATCATTAGTTTAATATGTTTTTATTCCAATTGTCTTTTGTAGACTTATTAAAAAAAAAACATTGAATGATGAATACTTTTTTTGACCGCTGTATATGGTAAAAATGTCCTCCCATTCCAATAATGCCTTCCAATTTATTTAGTGCAGAAGCGTAATGAGCATTATTTTCATATTTTTAATGATATACCTTTAATATTCAAGTTTTTTAATGGACCAATGTCCAATGGACCAATGATGACTAAATTTTGAATCTGTCTGCTCGCAATAATGTTGTTGTCTCTTTCTATTCAGTTTATTTTTATGGCTGGGGAGCATATCAAATATAATTTATCTATATTAAATAAAAAAAATAGTTTTTTTTTGTATATTATTATTCGTTATAAACAAAATCGTTATAAAAAGTTGTCCAACTAAAAATATGCAGATGCTCTGAAACAACTTTGAGCGGATTCTAAGACGAAACACTAATTCCTAACGAGTACGTGCCGAATATTTGCAGATTTCCGGTCATAACACACAAAATGTGTAGAAACGATCGTAAATCGGTTAAATTTCTATGGGAAATTTTGGGAAATCGATAACTTTTCTTACAACTTCGAAAAAATTGTGGCATCAGAACGCGCCGCAAAAGTTGTTTCATGGCCACATACATGGCAAACATTCATTCAAACAAACATACGCTAATCGTGGCCTTTCATCCTTAAGATATGCAATCATACATACAAGTATACTGGGTATACATACATATAAACATGAAATTTTTATATGTATGCATGATTATATGATTTGCATATTATTTAAAAACATGAAAGTGTTGCGCTTTGTTTGTTTGTATGTTACCTATAGGCTCAAAAGAGAGATAGAGAGAGAGAGAGAATGGCCCCTTGATGGATATAGGGAACTCCATATTATGATATCTGCGAGGGGCGGACCCTCCCCCTGTTGACAATTTTCAAAAACGCCAGATCTTGGAGATGGTGCATCGATTTAAGCTTAATTTGTTATAAAACTTTCGGATCAAATAACCGTGGGGGACGCCCTGCGCCAAAATTCAACCAAACGGACATGTTTACCGATTGGGACAATATAGGTATCAAATGAAAGGTATTTAAGAGTAGAGTACGAACTTGATATAACAATTGGACCTCACTTGTGGTGGGCCCACAACATCCCCAAAAACCGGCCAAAAATTACATATTTACCGATTGGGGAAATATGAGTATCAAATGAAAGGTAATTGGAAGTAGAATACGAAACTTATATAAAAGTTCGGGGTCAAGTCCAGGGGGGCCGCCCAATTCAAAACAACACCACCAAATGGACATGTATACCAAAGGGGACAATATGGGACTCAAACGAAAGGTACTTGAGAGTAGAATACGAATCTTATAAAAATATGGAGTGTATTCCAGGCGGGTCGCCCATCCTAAAATTATGTCCCAAATGAACAGGTACACCGAACGGGACAATATGGGACACAAACAAAAGTTATTTGAGAATAGAATATGAAATTTATATAAAAATTTGAATCAATTCCCGACGGCTCGTCCCACCTTAAAATTATGCCTAGATGGACATGTATACCAAACGGAACAAAAAGGGATTCTAATGGAAGACATTTGATAGTTAATACTAATGGAAATTATTTTCAAATTTGGACCATGTCAAAAGGGGGGCCGCAAACACTTAAGACTTAAGGGTGTAGCGAAGCACACCGGGCCAGCTAGTAAAATATAAATACTTGCATTGAATACAGTTATCCGTGGTTAATTTGAATAAGGCAATTGAACTGAATACATCACTTGGTTGAGATGGCGATTGATTGAGCAACTCGAGTTCGCTTCTTACAGCAATTCGTTTCCTTTCGACCGGCCGACCGACTCAAAGCAAAAGAAGCGGTGAAACCTTCAAACCCATTGCCCGAAGACAACCGGAAACAGTAAGCAGTTGAATAACATACCGTCACAGATCCTAATCATCTCGACCCGTCCAAATATCGAATTTACCCGACCAAGTGGCTAAGGTCACCAAATCAGACGAAAAGGCGCCTCGCTGACCAACACCAACTAACACACTACAACTGGGAGCTTATTTAGGGTTTGTAGGTCCTAAAAAGTTAATGCTTGATAACTGTTAGTCAACTACAACCGGCGATAAAATCATCACGTTACAAGAACAATCTTTTTAATAGAGAAGTTATAGAAAACGCAAATGTGAATACAAATAATAACTATTTTATAACTAATACACGCTACTTGAATGTACCTGTACTGTACTATTTGGACACCAAAAACCGATCAAATCGAGGAAAACCTAGGCAAAAATGCACTTTACAGGGCGCACCTCCGATTTGGCTGAAATTTGGAATGTAGATGCAAGAAGACGAATCTGAAGACCTTTTTTGGGGCAAATGCCTCTGGACCCCCTGAGGTCTAAAAACCCCCTTTTGGGGGAAGTGGTTCGACGTAGACAATATGAGTATTAAATGAAAGGTATTGTCAAATAGATTATGAATATGCAAAAAGCATGCCAAAAAATTGGACCCGGGGAGGACCTATGGGGTCTTGAGAATTTTGAACCCCCCTAACCCTAGGCAATATGGGTATCAAATGAAAGTAATTGTCAAGAAGATTACGAATATGCAAAAAAACCTCTAAAAATTGGACCCGGGAAGGACCTACGGGGTCTTGAGAATTTTGAAAGCTGCAAATAAGGCGAAATGAGTGTCAAATGAAAGGTATTAACTAGAAGGTCTCCGGGAAGGACCTACGTGGTCTTAAAAATTTTGGACGCTGTATATAAGCCAAAATAAGTGTCAAATGAAAGGTGTTAACGATTTTATTAGGAAAAAAATTATTAAGAAAAAAAAAGAAAACTTTTCTTTTTAAAAAAAAAACATATTTACATAAAAATAAAAAATTTTCAAACAAAATAGCACTATTTTTTTTAAAATACTCCGCCGCTTCTCCATCTTCTTTCAAAAAAAAAAAATAAATACCATATTAACATAAAAATAAAAAATTAAAAAAAAATAGCGCGATTTTCCTTCATTTACTATACGTACATATCATCTACCATATTTAGAAAAAATTTTAAGATTCTTTTTGTTTAATACCTATTACGTTTGGTACAATACCATGTTCATGTACCTATTACATTAATTGACCTACTACACGCACTGTTTAATTAATTCTCACTTCCGATTTTGATTTCGATTGACACGAACGTAATTTTATAAGCGAGAATGGCAAAAATTGTTCCCGAAGACATTGTGACGTGGTTGGGCGATAATGGTGAAGAATTGGTAGATAAACTGATTAAAATTCGATTTACTTCCTAAAAGAGTTACCATGTAATACCCCTACGGTCACGAAAAAGCATTAGTTTTGACTAAATGCAAAAATGATTGTAAATGGCTATGCTATTTAATCACATTTTCTTCCATGTTCGTAATCTACTCGTTAATACCTTTCATTTGATACCAATATTGAGGGGGTTAGGGTTAGGTTGAAAATTCTCAAAACCCTGTAGGTCCTTCCTGGGTCCAAGTTTTGGACTTGTTTTTACATATTCGCATTCTACTCGGTTAATACCTTTCATTTGATACCCATATTGCCTTTGGGGGAACCCAAAGGGGGGTTTGGGGCACCCAAAGGGGCCCAGGAGCATTTGCCTCAAAAACAGACTTTAGATTCGTGTTCCTGGAATCCAAATTAGGGGGGCGAAAAAATGAAAACAAATCAGGTGTGCGCCCTATAAAGTGCATTTTTCCCAAAAGCTGCAGTCTGGCAATAAAAAAGAGCTGAAACCAACTACCTATGCACTGTCACTTTCTGTAACCACATGTCATTCCGAATGTACCTTCAATAGAGCGCGCTGTAATCGACATGTTTTCTCATATGTTTTGTACTTTTTGTAGAAATGTATATTGGATATTTATTCCAAAATCCAATTTTCAAAATAAAGGTTTCGTACGTATCACACGATGTATACAACTTAAGAGTTGCTACATTTGAAAACACATATGAGAATTCATATCGTCTTAGACCACCTTAATTAGTGTCAACATTCAAGTTGCCTACTGAAGCTATCATTGAAAGTCGACCCCATAAAAACCGTGAATGTTGAAAACTATAACACAGAAATACTCAGTGATTGATCAACCTCGGCAGCCTCAATCCCAAGGCAGCCGGTTGTACGTACCGGATTGACCCGATGAAGTCCTTCATCGGCAAGGGCTGCCGCCTCAGTGTACAACACACTGCTACAACAACAAACAACAACATCAACCTCGGTATAGTGTAAACAATAAGTGCACAAAAGACATTTCTGCCATCAAAAGGGGAATAGTATTGACCAATAGAAGCTACTTTAAACTGGCAGAAGTTCAAGAGCATATCACCTTCAAGACACTAGATTCATAGATTCTCTCTTTAGCATTTCGAGGAGAATGCTAATCGCCGCGGTATCAGATCTGAGAGTCATATCATGCATTTTTTATAGCAGGTTTGAGGAGTGATAACAGAGGAGGGTTTGAAGCGCTCTGTTTAGATAGTGTATAAATTATCTAGGACTCCATCGGGTCAATCCGGTGCGTACAACCGGCTTCCATCGGTTTGTAGCAGCGTATTGTAAACTGAGGCGGCAGCCCTCGCCGAAGAAGATTTTGATCGGGTTCATCCGGTACGTACGTCCATCCGCAACTACTTTGAAGTGCCAGCCTAAGAAAAGAAAGTCATGTGTAAGTAGTAACACATACATTCTGTTTGATGCTGCAAACTTTATTTTTTCCTAATTATTCCGTACATATGTATACATATCAAAATGCCAATTTTACCATATAATAATAAAAATATTATTAGAATTAGTACCAACTTACTTACAAATACATATACGTGTGTATTATATATATATAAATATATATATATATTTATGTATGAACCGAAGAAAAGAAACAAAAATCAGGAATAATTGCATTTCATTAATTCACCGCCGGCGGTGTAGGTGGTTGCGGACCATTGCCACGATCTGGTCTATCGCTACGCTTGTTGCTGCCATTAGTCAGCTTCAAAATTGACTCTGGTCTAATGAAATACATAATCAATGCAAAGATCATAACCATAGTCATCATGGTAAAATTATTCTCTTCACCTCCTGTGGATGGAGTGGTTTGCTGTAACCGTCCTGAAACTATAATGGGAAAAAAGTTAGAAGATTAAACATGCGTCGAGCTTGTTATCAATAAAAAAAATGTCTGGTTACAAAAAGATCAAATAAAACGTAAGTATATGAGGATTAAAATGTATAAAAAATATAAATTATAAAGCATATTTTCATTTGGAAAATTTCGTCGAGTTAATGTTTATGTGGTTCATATTAGAAAACATAAAAAAGCTTTTTGTTTAAAATTTACTTACCATCAATACAATTTGTATCTGTGCACTCATTTTGATTTTGACGTATCTACAAAGAAGTTGTTAGCAACATTAGTAATGCGTTTTTGCTTTATGCCTTGATGTACTCACGAAATTCAATAATCTTTGCATGGCCAACTCATGCGACCACACACATTCACAACCATCAAATTCATCACCCATCTCGACGAAAAGATAATTCTAAAAAAGAATAAAAAAATGTATGTTATGACGTTATAACACGTTTTTTGGGTTTTAAAGGGATGTAATCTTGTGCAGATGTATCCTTCGACACGAAAGCCTTTTGAATAACGACTTGGAATTGTTCAGCATTAATTAATATCTTGAAATTCGCCAGCAGCTCATTGCTTCTGATTTAAGATAAAGTTTCTTCTGTTAAGCCCAACTGCAGCTTAAGAATTATTAAAAGGGATCTCTTAGATTTCTACAAATCTTTTCAAATTTAATTACAATTTATAGGTCTATGATGTGTGAATCTGCTACCAGCATTTAACCCCGGTACGGGATAACCATATAACTCTAAGATCGAAAGATCGATGTTTTGCCCATGAAGCCATTGGTTTAAAATTAAAACCAAGCTTCAGTTTTATATGTGACCAAAGTTTGCGAACCCTGTTAGTGCAATGAAGAGATATCGTCAAAAAAAAGAACAAAACCCTATATCGTAAGCTGTGTTGCCACTCAAGAAAAATATTACCTACCAAAATTTAAGAAAAATCCTACCAAAACTTACCAAATGTTCTACAAGCCAAAAAGGCTCCATAAGTTCTTAGACCCATCACCGAAGAGTTGGCCATTTTGCCATTCCATTTATAACACATCAAATTATACATGTTCAACGCTACAAAGTATTAGATCTTCGTTTTATTTTAATAGACGATCTAGACATCTCCGTCCGTCTGTTTGTGGAAATCGCTCTTCAGCCTAAAGTTCACAGATGGCCTATATCTTAATACAGCACCCTTTATAACGATTTCCCCATAAAAAATCTTGAGTTCATAAAGTCTCATACTTGCCCCGATTTCAATGACAACTGTGTCGAGTTTGAATAAAGTGATCTCCCAATTTAAGTGTTTGACCCGAGAAATGCGCTTTTGCTACCCCTTTTCGCCGTTAACTCATTGTAACGGACACCTCACCATGATGCACCCCTCACCGTGATGCAGACACGGAAGCAGATGCGGTAAATGGCTACCGGGTGAATGAAGTACTTGGAGAACGACCGCCTCCCATTGCATAGGTTTGGATACCCTACTGTCCCCTATCAACGCCATCGTTCTCCTCTTTACACGGTCCATTAGCTTCAGGGATGATTGTGAAGCTCCAGCCCATACATGTGAGTTATACTGCATTTTCGGCCTTATAAAAGTGGTATAGATGTTAAGAAGATCAGACGGTGAGAAGTAATTCTTACACCATTTAAGGAAGCCTAAATACTTAAATGCTTCTTTCGACACTTCAAATACATATTTAACCCAACGGACATCACTTTGTATTTTCATGCCCAGAACATCAAGAACTTCTGATTGCTCAACATCTTTACCGTTAATAGACAAAAATGATCGTAATGGGTCAGCGAATCGTTTGTGTGACTAAAAGCAGTACTGAGTCTTCCGTGCATTAAAATCTACTCGATTCATTCGACCCCAATGAGAAATGGCCAACAAATCCTGGCAGAGTGTAACATCCCATAGCCAGCCTCTTGACCTCAATCTCTGGAAGACTCGTCCTATGGTCGAATGAGTACAAATGACAGAGATTACTGTCATCCGCAAATTAGTAGATCGGATTCGATGTCTGGCTCAACAGATCGTTGATGACAATAAGAAAAAGAGAAGGAGAAAGAGAAAGAACAGAGCCCTGGGTATACCTGCGGTCAATCTATGTTCATTGAATGAGAACCCATCTATAACGACTCGAATAGTGCGATCTCTGAGAAAGCTCGAAATAAGTCGAACGAAGCCATTACCGACACCAAATACGAGCAATCCCATGGCAGCCGGTTGGATTTCTTCATTGGCAAGGGCTGCCGCCTCAATGTTTAACACACTGCTACAACAACAACAACAACAAATATGACAAGCTTTGATAGTAGTGCACCGTGTTAGACCCTATCAAATGCCTTGGAGATATCCAAAGCTTCAACCTTACTCTCACCAAACTGTTGGATTGAGCGATTCCAAAGTTCCGACAGAAGTGCGGAACCCATACTGTCGCTAAGAAGGCCATTAGACTCTAAATACCTCACAAGATGATGATTAACCATGCTCTTCATAACCTTGGAGAGAGCGGAGCATATCACAATTGGCCGATAATTCGCAGGGTTATTTGCCTCACCCTTCTTGGGTATTGGCTGAACATTCGCAACCTTCCAACACGCCGGGAAGACTTCCGCACGGTAAGCAAAGATGAAAAGGTTGCATAATGGACGAACAAGCGTCGAAGAACACCTGCGCAAGACAAGTGTTGATATGTTATCCGGACCCTTTATATCTAAATTCTGAAGAATCTGGCATGACGCCAGATACATTTTCCACTGATTGTCCAATCCCATGTCAGCCGGTTGTACCTACCGGATTGATCTGATGCTTCGGCAAGGCCTGCCACTTCATTGTACAATACACTGCTACAACAACAAGAGTATTTAATATATAGTCTGGTTTACCATAAAATCAAGCCTCCTTTGCAAAGCTAACATTAACATGATTTGAAAACCACTGTATGTTATTTAATGATAAATTCCTAAGTCCTAAGCTTTATAGTACAATTCACTTTGAACCAAAAATCTTATCTTTAATTGCGTATTTCAGTATATGACCTTTCTTTATAGTTTAAATAGTTTCATTGCAAATGTATTTTAAATAAACACAATAGAGTATTGTTTGTAAATATCTAATCTAAAAATATAAATATAAATATACACATGTTCGTATCGAAAACTTTTCGAAATAAACCACCTCCGTAAAATGTTGTCTAGAACTAAAGTTTTTACTGAATGAAATAAGAGTAAGTGTTCTTGTTTTCAAACAAACGGCATTCGTGGCATTCATTTTCACACATGATTCACAGTACTTTAATTATAGGCGTTAAATGGCAAACAAAACCATCACATTGAAACATTGTGTTATCACAGCCAATAGACCGGCTCAAGCTTCAAAAAAAAACCTGTGGAATAGCTTTATAGAATTCGTCTGCTCTCGCCAAAAAAGTTAAAAAATCGAAATCTGCTAAGTATCAATCTCCTTACATGATAATTATTGAATAAACTTTTGTTTTATTCTACATCACCTGAGGATGCCTTCTTGCAATGTCTGTCTTTGATACTAATCGCTTCGGATCCATTGAGAAAACTAGAACACTTTCCAGCTGTGGTTATCCCTTTACAGCTGAGGCCTCAGAGAAATAAAATTCCATCTAGAAAGTACACACAGTATCACATCGTTTACACTCTGATTTAAAGGGACGTCCCTTAACATTGATATAAAACTCATTATTATTCCTGGAGAAGTACTGCTTCTCTTCTATAAATCCGCGGCTATAACAACATCAAAAATCTCCAGCATGTAATTTGAGGTAAAAACTTTTTTCCTAAATCGGATTCTTCAAACATTTTTTTAAATAAAATAAATATTTTTTAAAATAAAAATCTTTAGAAAAGGCCTTTTTACTGTCTCCCACAGCTGGATGGTTTTTTATATTCAATCTCTTCTAACATTCCACCAAAAAAATCGTAGTTGTGTGGGTGTAACATTAAGCATAAGTATGCTTCAGCATATAAAAATTCTTATCAACGTTTACTGCGAATAGGAACTAAGATGGGAATGGAAGAATATTGAATGCTACCCAAACTTAAAACGCAATGCTGGAGAAACTCTCCCTTTCAAATTGCCTCAAAATATGTATACTTTGTGAGACCAACACTTTAAATTGGGCAGCTACATATAAATGTTTTTAACAAAAATCTACATACGCATATTTTCTTCAAAAAAATTCCATTAAAGAACAGAGGATACTTCTCTCATATCAAAGAGAACAAAGTATCTTATTCAACTTTTAGCTCAATGATATGGGGCTCTGTGCCGCTTAGCGACGCCACTTGTGTGAGAGGTTTTAACATGACTGGATACCTTACAATTGTCGCCAGCATTTGTAAGAGGATAACCGCCGCCAGGATGTAAGCCCATGCGTTCGACGTCATTGACGCACATGCTAAACTCTGCGCAATGGTGGCCTCCAGCAAAAACTGGCTCAAAAAAATCTTTCCAGCAGTACGATATATTTTTCAGCTTTATCGAGGTATTTTCCAAATTGGCTCGTATTTGCTATGTAAATGAAGACTTATTGTGATATCGATCTATATGACAACTATTAAGGCGCTAAGTCTAGAGGTCAGTTTATATCATTATAAAATACGATATGGCCCATATTCGAATTTAACGTACATATGGACAAAATCGCATATGTTGTAATTTTTTGCACATTAAGTCTATTGTTGTTGTTGTTGTTGTAGCAGTGTTGTACACTGAGGCGGCAGCCCTTGCCGATGAAGGAATCCATCGGGTCAATCCAGTACGAACAACCGGCTACCATGGGATTGAAGTCTATTGTTGAAGTTTGCAGCGTGATAACTACAGACAGGCAATCTTCAAATAAATATCTCGCGATAAATTTTGTAAGAATCGGTCCAAAGGAATTAACAACCAAACAAAGCCCAACTATTTGGACTTTTATGCAAATGTACCTATATAAAAAGAAGATAACGATATCTCAAATATATTTATTTGCCTAAAGATGCACAGATTTTTCATACACACCACCATAGGATGGTGGTATACTAAAATAGTGATTTTGTTTGTAACACCTCGAAATATTCGTCTAAGACCTCATAAAGGATATGTATTCTCTTCTCTACGTTCTGAGTCAATCCAACCGTCCGACAGTCCGTCCGTCTGTCGAAATCACGATAACGGTCGAACGAGTAAAGCTAGCCGCTTGAAATTTTGCACAGATACTTAATATTGATGTAGGTTGTTGGGCCATATCGGTTCAGATTTAGATATAGCTCCCATATAAACCAATCGCCCGATTAGATTTCTTGAGCCCCTGGAAGCTGCAATTTTTGTCCGATTTGGCTGAAATTTGAACATAATGTTCTGTTATGACTTCCAACAGATGTGCCAATTACGGTCCAAATCGGTCTATAACCTGATATAGCTCC
Source organism: Stomoxys calcitrans (assembly GCF_963082655.1). Classification (NCBI taxonomy): domain Eukaryota; kingdom Metazoa; phylum Arthropoda; class Insecta; order Diptera; family Muscidae; genus Stomoxys; species Stomoxys calcitrans. Next base: position 147,402,838 of record NC_081556.1, on the reverse strand, counting down.
CATATAAACCGATCTCCCGATTTGACTTGTTAAACCCCTGGAAGCCGTAATTTTTGTCTGATCTGGCTGAAATTTTAAACATAGTATTCTGCTATGACTTACAACAGATGTGTCAAGCACGGTCCAAATCGGCCAATAATTTGAAACAGCTCCCATATAAACCGATCTGCCAATTTGACTTCTTGAGTCTCTGGAAGCTGCAATTTTTGTCCAATTTGGCTAAAATTTTGCGCATATTGTTCTGTTATGACTTTCAACAATTGTGCCCAGTTAGGTCAAAATCGTTCTATAACCCGATATATTGGGTTGCCCAAAAAGTAATTGCGGATTTTTTAAAAGAAAGTAAATGCATTTTTAATAAAACTTAGAATGAACCCTAATCAAATATACTTTTTTTACACTTTTTTCTAAAGCAAGCTAAAATTAACAGCTGATAAATGACAGAAGAAAGAATGCAATTACAGAGTAACACGCCGTTGAAAAAATTTTTCAACGCCGACTATATGAAAAATCCGCAATTACTTTTTGGGCAATTCAATAGCTCCCATATAAATCGATCTCCTGATTTGACTTCTTGAGCCCATGGAAGTCGCATTTTTTCCGATTTGGCTGAAATTTTGCACGATATCTCAATTTTTTTTACTTTGAAGGAATGATTCAATTAACGAGTATCATCTTTTTGTGATCACTCACACTCTAGCATTTTGCTAACCAAATAAACAAGTTAAAATGATGGAGTCAAACATCGTATGCTATTAAAGTATGTTTATAGGTCATGACGGCTTAATTGGAAAAAGTGGTGGACTCGATTCAGGAAGTGAGTGATAAGGGTTTAACATTATTTGTTTATTTATTTAACAAATATTAAGTACATTTGGAACAACCAACTAAGGGCTCGGCCATTCCAATTTTATGATTGCTGAATATAAATGATTATTTATTTGTATTTATGGCTATTCAATGTATTTGACAATAATTTATTTGTTTTATTAGTGTGTAGGTGAGTGTTTTAGTTGGAGCCACTACAAGTATATGACCTAATACCTTCAAATGCATTTGCTGTTGTAAAAAACACAACTGCTGTAACCATACAGCAAAAAATGGCCACGACATAAAACAAACGATATAATGGATGGATGGATATATGGAAAGAAGCAACACCAAACTTATGTAATGACAACAAATGCCACGAATGTTTAACCATAGAATTTTGTTTTGCAAATTTTGGGGAGAATTAAAATCGCTTCATCGGATACTTTGCTATATTTAAACTGAAGGAAGTGTTTTTTCGCTAATGACAACATAGTTGTTGTTGCCATTTTATTTAAAAACACACTTCAGTGAAGCCTGCCTTTCTTTTGTTTTCTCCGCAGCAGTGCAGTAGTTTGCAAAACAAGTTTTTTACGTACACATATTTATTTACAAAATCACTGCTGTTTTTTATGATTATTCCCACCCCCCTTTTTACCTTATATGGTTGAGCCCGATAAGATAGAAGATTGGCTAAAATTTTTCTAATTGGAACGTTTAAGTGACACTGTTAGTTTTCGGTTTCACAAGCCCTTTAGAAATGGTAGGCCATTTTATTGGTTGTAGATTTTGCTGAATGTTGGTCTCACGACGATTGAAATTTGTCAATTTGTTGATGCTGCACAATAAAAAGATTTGTTTCGTTAACACACTAACAAATTGACAACTAAAACGAAGGATGACGCAGTACCGAGTGCTGACGATACCGATTATTCGATAAACTACACATATTAGTTTGCTGTTTATCGATTAGATGAATTTTACAAATTATTTAACGGTAATCGAGATTTGGCATATCCGTTAATTGTTTCATATGTGCGGCATGAGAAACCAAGAAGAAGGCTTATCCGCATATAATAACAAACTAATTATTGGTAAAATATGTATAAAAAACTAAACTCAACTTGAAAAAAAAAAAAAAAACTAAAACACGGCGAAATAACGATTCTCCCTATAGTTTGGTACAAATTTAATTTTTTTTTATTTTCGTCACAAAAATCTTAATACTTTGTTAATTTTTTTTAATGCTTGTTTTGGGCAAATGATTCGTTTTCTCTTTATAATGCTTTGAAAATGAGTCGACTTTTCTTTACAATTTATAAGAGGAAAACGACTCGTTTGCCATAAAAACGAGTCATTCATAGCATGTGAGCCGAAATAAGTACCTAAAGGCCTGGTTATGCTCTCGTAAACATACAGTAAATGTAGGAAAACGTGTCAGCTATTTTATTTTGCTTTAGGAAAACTCATGCAAACGATTACCGAACGTCTGTCGACCGTAAACGGAAAGTACAATTCAGTAAAAACAAAATTTTAAGTTCCGTTTTCGTGTCAGGTGATAAAGTTTGGAGGATTTTCAAAACCGAATATTAATGTTTAGAAAATTGCTATTCTCCTATTATATTTCTCTATGGCATTTATTACAATTTATTGTTAATAATAAAGGTTAATTGGGTAGCCCACCATGAAAAGGTGGTCAGTCTGATCTCTTGTGAAAAGTAAGTGTTGTGAAAAAAGGTGAGACATATGTGATAACGTTGGAGCATTTCCTTTGTCATTGCCCGGCACTTAGGTGGAAACACAATACCATATATGAACCAACTTAGGGGAGTGGTATTGGAAACAATTCAAGATTTTGTAGCACGGAATTCCTAACATAAAATTTTCTTTTTAGAGGTTACAACACAACAAACCGATTACTGGCTTAGGTGTATGTCCATAGTGGCATGGGGCTGATTAATTACTGTAACCTCTTTTCAACCTAACCTAACCTTACCTATGTGATAACAAGAAATCACAAGAAGAGAGTAGGTGTAAGCGTCAATACGGCGCTGTCGTATTCGCTAATCCATGTTATCACTATGTCGTGAAACTGAGGTATATTCAGGGATTCCACACACTTCCACGACCTTCGGCCACACTGTACCAGAGCTCACGGCCTTGATTGCCACCATATACACATACCAGTTTCTATCTCCTGAAACCCTCCTCAGTCTGCCTACCGCATCCAAAGTATCCAGAAGGTAAACTTGGCCGTATTCTGTCTCCCCGCGCGACTCATGGCTGTGGCTGTCGACCCATCTCCTCGTTGTTAGATGCCCACTCAATATTCGAGAAGGCCACCATTGTGTACTTCTTCAGTTGGAGAGACGTCTCAACTTCTAGCATCACTGCGTGGAGGGCCGTCTTCTTCTTCCTGCCCTTGAGTTATGCCTTAAGTTCTTCGAAGTCAGATCTCTCTCACCTTCAAGTCTTTTTTTTTTTTTTGTTAAAAAAAATGGTTTTGTTTGAAATGTTAAATGCTATGCTTGGTAATAAGCCTAATTGCCTCTTTACATTTACGATAAATTTGTTTTACATTTACACTACATTTACGAGAGCATAACCAGGTTTATTTATTTTCGAGGTTTATGACGTTTACTACTTTTTATACGTTTTATAAAAGTTCATGACGTTTTCGACGTTTACAACCTTTTGACAGTCGAAAACCTTTTTTATTTAAGGGGTCGAAATGACCGGATGGTTTATCTAGGTAAGCAACATACGCAACTCCATTGAAAAAAATGCTTGTATGAGCCTGAAGTCGATGTCTAAGAGGAACTCTCAACGATTAGAACGCCTGTATTATCCGCCTGCTTCTCACTCTTTATTGACATGCGCATTGGTTGATTTCCTTTCTCTTTTTCACTCTGCTGTTTCGATCCGCACTGCCGCGAACACACTTTCCATTACCGTTTTAAGTATATATATTCTTAATCTTTCTAATTGTGAGGTCCATCTAGACATGTCTGTCTTAAAAACACTATAACTCGAACGAGTAAAGCTAAACATTAAAATTTTGTACAATACCATTTATTGGTGCAGGTATGTTGGGACTGTAAACTGACCAAATCGATCCACTGTTAGATATAGCTGCAATATAAACCTCCATAGGGCGCAATTTGTATGCTTCTACTACCTGCAACACTTCTATCAAGAACTATCCAAATCGGTCCATAGCCTAATATCAGGTCCATGCCCAAATCTAATCAGACTATGAAAAAATCGTTCAAAAAAACTTGATTATGAGATACAGAAGGGTAGAACGGGGACAACAGTTACTAAGAATAATATTGCACAAAAAGAGTACGAAACATGAGTACTTCTGTATAAGACTGATCCTCAATATTTGTAGACATGTTGTTGGGATTTGAATGGCGATGGTGATTTTCTCGGTATTATAATAGGTACACTTATCAAAACGTTGTAATTCCTTATGAATTGTATTCTTTTTGTAACTTAAAATCGAAGAGGAGAGAAAACCAAATGGTTACCACTCATTCACATACTTAATTGCAATATTCCTTTCATAAATTAAAGCGTTAGTACCTCAAAATGGTCCGCGAAGTTCACACAACTGAAGAAGAGAAAAGGTCATTAAAAATTAAATATAAAAACCATAAAGAAAGTTTCAAATCTTTGTTTTTTTATGCCCCAGAGATTCTTAATAATGTGTAGGTCCCATGATTGCGATAGATCTCCCAAACTCGTTGCAGAAAGCTCTTGGAACTGGAATTCTGCTAGTCTGAAAAAGTGATTTGAGTTGTTAACTTACATGTACTGTTACTTAAGCTGCATTATTTCCTCGGCAAATGGAAATATTGTTTTCCCTAAGATATTGTTGTAATCCACATAACACATTTTTTCGCTAATCCAGAAAATGGGATACGGATCAGTTACAGAAAAAAACCCACAAATCATCAATGAAACGCAACCATGTTTCTCAACCTTCTACGCCCGGTACGTGATAGCTGTGAGCACCACACATACTGGAACATTGAGGTCCTATCTGTGAGTTGTTCATTGTTGTCACGAGAAGCTTAGCTGCGAGCTACCGGGCGCGTCCACAGGTGGCGGATAGTGGAATGCTCCATACGGAGTAGCTGCAACGGCAGTCCTGGACAATCAGCGGTATCGAGCGGAGCGTCTCGGTGAGAGATCGGGCGACATCGTCTCTTGCACAAACACTGAGTGCCTATGATGCTCGATATGACAAGGCGAGTTAATGGTGCCTTTAAACAACCAATGGCCACCCGCTTCCCTAGACGATCGTTCCTTTGAACCGGAACGAGCTTACTCACCTACAGGATCTTGACGAGGATCGCCACCTCCACATGAAAATATAGCTACAACAACAACAAAAGCAACAACCTTCTACGGGTGCTTAGGATTATATTCTTTGGTCCTTGTATTAATGTGCATATTTTATTAGATGGGCAAAACTTATATCCGTCGACCCAGGACCAAAGAATATAATCCTAAGCACTCCCAAAGGCCGTGAAACATGGTGGCGTCTCATTGATGACTTAAGGGTGTTTTTCTGTATTAGACACACAATGTGTGGTATGGATTACAAGGATATCTTAGGGAATAAAATGCTTCCATTTGCCGAGAGAAAAAATGGCCTTAAGTGACAGTTCATGTAAGTTAATGTCTCAAAGCACTATTCCTGACTAACGGAATTCTCGTTGCAAGAGCTTTCTGTACCGAGTTTGGAAGACCTATCGCAATCATGAGACCTCTTCTTCAGTTGTGTGAACTTCCCGAACCATTTAGAGGTGCTAATGCTTTAATTTACGAAATGACTCTCTTAGATTGTATATTAAGAAATTTTGATTTTATCATAAGACATTACAACGTTTTGATAAATGTCCCTATTATTTTTTCCAAGTGAATCTATCGACAAAATTACCATATCGAGCATACGTGAATTATATGAGATTAAATATCAAAATTAGCCCAACACGTTTACGAATATTGAGTTTCAGCCTTATACAGAAGTAATAATGGTTTTTATTGTTTTTGTGCAATATACAGAAGTAATAATGGTTTTTATTGTTTTTGTGCAATATACAGAAGTAATAATGGTTTTTATTATTTTTGTGCAATATTATTCTTAGTGACAATTGTCCCTATTATTTTTTCAATCACTGTAAGTTTCTCATATCTCAAAGCTCATAACAAATCCATGCTGGTTTTTGTTTACAGTTTTTTATTCAGAATATTTTCTTTTACAACTACGTTACGATAGTTTGACTGCTGAATTGTAATCTATACCATTGCAACTTGTAGCGGACATACAGTAAAATATACTTTGGAAACAAACACTAATATTTAACACTTGGGTTGGTCCATAGGATCATGTATACATAATTGCACCACAAACTCCAAGTCTATGAAAATACCTATAAACTTTTATTTCAATCTAATCATCAGATCCACATGTTTTCTTTAATTGTTTTTAGTTGGGCAAGTTTTGTGATTATTAAAACAATAGTCTCTAAATAATTTCGCGTCTTAACCTATCATTATTATTTGATGGGAAAAACACTATTCAAAAAAGGTCATGGCTGATAAATCTTATTTAAATTCTGCTGCGTCGAGATAAACAGTTAATAAGTGGTTTGATAACTTCAAATGTGGCTTCATGGACGCTGACGATGCACCACGATCTGGTACCCACAAAAGATGGAAAACAGAAAAGTGAAGTTAAGTTGACACTCCAGGGTATCAAAGGAACGCAGTGACTACTTGCAAACCTAAAAAAAGGAAAGTGATTTTTCTCTAATGACGAGGTGATTGCCGAAACTGAAGCCTTGTTGGGGGGAAAGATAAATCGTTCTAAGGTATTGAAATGTTAGAGATCAATCTCTGAAAATAACGGAATAATTAAAGATATAAAAATTATCGCAACGAAAACATTCAATCTTTGAAGAAAAGCTGTTTTTTGATTTCCCTGTTCCTCAATTTTTATCGCTTCACTTGTTTTGTATGACTATGAAAATATGGTATCTTCTAAAATGTTGTACAAATTGAAAAACACTGTGGCATTCAACGAATTTTTTAAAATTGGGAAAAAATTTGATTCACGCAAAGAACACAAAAACACATACAGATAAATGTAGAACAAATTTAAACAGTTTTGATATTTTCTGCTGAATCGAATCCTTTAATGTTATGTTCACTTTCGGCTGGAATCCAATGTTTTTACAAACAAGCCACAAATAATCAACTTGTTCGTGTTTGTAGAAATTCCTTTCTTTCACAGTGGAAGTTAATTTTCACTTACTCACCTTTTTTAGCTTCTATTTGTTTTTTTTTTCTAAACCGCAATCGATGTTCTTTTGCCAACAAATGACTGATATCGCTATATTTTTACATATTAAAACAAATGAAGTTTATAATGCCCACAAAAACAGCTGCCAGCCAAGCGAGCAATACAACAACATGCGAGAATTATAAACGTGTACAAATATGATAGGTTCTGTGGCTTTTTTATGAAGGCTTAACTTATACAACAGTTTCAATACAGTATGTGTATTCTGTTTCACTTAAAAATACTGACGATGTATTGTTAACACCAAACAATGATGGAGTTTTACAGTATGAGGTGAAAATACTTACGTAAATATGGCTAATATTCTTAAATATTTTCATATTTTTTTGGCATGCTTCGTCGGGTACGCCTAAGACCAGATGGGCGGCAATTTTTGAGGGACTCGGTGGCAATGGGTGAAATAGCCGGAGGATTACCATACATATTAAGTCTGCCAATGCGTTCCTCGACAGTGGGATTTGAGGAGTTTATTGTTATGTTGCAACTTGAGTTTTCAGAAATGTTTATTGGTTTGTCTGTACTGGTTATATTGTTGACATTCCATGCTATTGGTTTGAAATCTTCCTCTCTTACAGGTTTCTCTCGTGTTCGTGGAGTACTGCTTTGAATTGGAGCATTATGAAAGAAATCATTTACATTTGGTGTTCCGGGGGTCTTTATTGCAGCAGTGTTTGATTTTATTTTTATTGGGGTTTCAGTTTGGCCAACGATAATTTCAACGAATTCATCATCATCTTGTCCGTTGTTATCGACAGCATCATTGGTTGATAGACGACCTTTCTGTTTTCGCTTTTTGCTTAACGACAGTAAGTTCTTGCGGGATATCACAGATTTTGCCGCCGATGTATTTAAAGGAGATCTCATAGATAACTCCGAAAATGATTGCTTTACATCAGTCAGTATGCGTTTGGAGGGAGGCAGTGGTGTACTTTTAGCTTCCATTGATCTCTTCAAAGTAACCGCAGGCAGCGAGAGTTCTTTGCTTTTACCCAAAAACGAGTTTGCAGAGTTTATCACAGTATCTTGAACACTTTGTTCATTGTGTTTGATTTGTATTTTGCTTTCCATATCGATTACATTCCACTCAGTTTTCCTTTCGTCATGATCCAAATCTTTATTTGTCTTCTGTTTAAACTGCTTTTTATGGATTTTGCTTTTAATTTCGACTAGATCCTCATCCCATTTATTCATATTACAATCAGACTGAAACTCCTGTAGCAGATGGGCAACAGCTTGTTGACCTTTAGATGATATTGCCAGCTTTTTGCCACCAGCTGTTTGAAAATCAATGGCATCATTTCGAAAAGTTGAACTGTTTCCTCCATCGGTCAAATCGTAACTTGTCTTTTGGTTACTATGCTTTTTCTGGACAATGTTTTTAATTGCCAATAGATCCTCTTCCAATTTATTAATACCAAAATCAGATTGAAACTCCTTTAGCAGATGGTCAACAGCTTTTTGCCCTTTAGCAGATATTGCAAGTTTATTCCCAGCGGCTGTATGAAAATCAATGGCTTCATTTGGCAACGTTAGTCTGTTTCCTTCTTGGGGAAAAACTACTGCGTTTTGTTCGCTGCATTTTCTTTGGATTTTGTTCTTAATTTCGACCAGATCCTCATCCCATTTTTTATTATTACAATCGGCTTGAAACTCCTGCAGAAGATGGGCAACAGCCTTTTCCCCTTGAGCTGATACTTTGAGTTTCCTACCACCAGCTGTTTGAAAACCATCAAGACAATCGGTGACATTTGAGCAATTGTTTGAGCTTTTAGGAGGTACTAACGATTTGCCTTGCAATTGTTCCTCCAATGGCCATTCGCTAAAAACTATATTGGCCAATTCCTTTTCATTCTCCCAATATTGATTTTCAGTGATATTCTTTTTTGGAAACGAATGATTTTTATTATTGGTTATATCTTTTATGGAATTTAAATCACTGTCTGTGTATGGCTTTTCTAAGGAAGAAAATTCCTTTAAAATATTTTCGACATTTTTTAAAGCTTTTTTGGAAATATCAATTTTTTTGCCATTGCCAGTTTGAAATCTTATACTGCCATGCAATAAAGAAGGAAATACCTTGCAATTTTTTTCCTTTTCTTTGATTGCTGTCAATGCAGCTTTCGACGTCGAAGGTTTATCTGAAAAGCCATCAACCATTTGATATTTTTCATTCATTGTTATTGCAGGCAAATTTTTTACGATTTCTAATGCTCGCATTTCAGCTTCTTTGGAAACATGTATTGGTTTGGAAGAGGCAGTCTTAAACTCAATGCCATTAATATTTTGGGAATTTGCTAAACATTCATTTTTTATCAATATGTTGTTTGCTGTGGCTAGTCCACAGGGAGAGATTTTTTGTTGTTGCAATACTTCTTGAGTTTTAATAAGTGCAAAGACTTCGGCACAGTCGTCATTCCAATCATATTTGAAATCTGATTTTCGATCTATATGGAAATACAAACAATTGTTTTTTTTTATAGAAATATCGAAATTACCAAATTTCATTGACTTACGTTGAGATGTCTCATCGCTGGAATTATGTACTAAAAATAAAACTTGTAATTAGAAAGATGATTGTGTATTAAAATTTAAAAATAGTACCTTCATGGCAATGGCCAATTTCCTTTTCATCTGCTGGTATACGTAATTTATCAGGACTTAGTAGTGTCTCATCCAAACAGCAGTCCTCTGCAAGCGATATTTCCTTAACAGTGCATTCATCTAAAACATTACTGGGAAATCCTTCAAAGTCATCTTCTGATCCAAAGGCATCTCTATTAACATCTCTATTCCAATTTTGTGAACGCAAATGGCAAATTTCTTGCAAAAGATTGTGAATGTTTACTGTTGTTTCTATTGTAAAAGGTGAGGACGACCTCATTGCGCTTTCATCAGTCATCAAGGGTTCCTGTGTAAAATATGTGCTGAGATTTAGAAGATTTTCGCTTAGCTTCTCAGATTGATCTGGGATCACAGTTGTATTGTGTACATCATCCACCTGGGAATTTTCTTGTACTGAAATGAATGAACTGCTGCGACTTTCATTGTCCTCATCATCCGAACATGAGGGAACATTGAACTGCAAACGTTTATTAATATTTCGACAATGCTTGCGACTGTAGGTTTTTTCGGGCTTATTTTTGAGCATAAACTGAGGACTATATTCCCAATAGCGCACTATGGACTCTATAGATTTAGTTGTATACGGTGATAATGCAAAGTCCTCAAGTATGGAGTTCACTAAACGCAGCTGCTTATGTGGTGTGCTTGTTGTACTTTTATCAGCTTCACGACAGCAATCTAGTAACTCCGAATCTGTAATGAAAGCCAATTTGGGATCTTCGTGGTTCTGTTGCTCGGACCATCTTTCACATGTAAGGAATCCACCATCTTGCTTTGGCAAATTATTGCGGAGGTTTGTTATAGCTAAACGATCTGCCTTCATTAACATACTCTCCATTTGATAAGGCACAAAGTCTCGAACGTGGGAACTGACCAAAAACGTGGCATTCAATAGCGTCTCCTCTTCCAGAGTTTCATCATCAGAACTACCGTACAACTGGAAACAGATCTCGGGGCCTGCTTCATTGGTACTTTTTGGCTTTTTAGAATTAGTTTTTAGTCTGGATTTCCTACTACTTCTTACTTTATGAATGTATTTAGAGGTTGACGATGATAATATAGGGCTCGAAGGAATTGAATCCTCTTGTTGAATCATGACAAACAATAACAGAAATAAACAAACAAACAAATCAACAAATCACAAAGCCTAAGCCATTTTTTATGCGGCGACGATACGAAACGAACCGTAACATTCTCAATGGCTTCTTTATTTGAATTAGTTTACGAATTGATTTCGAGCTAAATTTACAAAGCATGAGGACTTGACTCAATAGTGGAATCATCAAAAAATCCTTTTGACACGAGACAAATGAATAATTTAACATTTGATATTCATTATTTTTGAAGATTTTCCGGTTTCTCTTCATAAGAATACTGAAGTGGCAACTATGACCAACCGATGACTTTCAATAAGGCAAATTCCGATTTTCTAATCGATAAACAATAAATTATAAAAGAAGACAAAAATGAATGTGACCTTTCTATGATGTAGGGAAAAAAATAAGTGGCTTCTCAATACACACAAAAATTTAATTGAAAACAATTAAAAATATAATTGATTTGATAATTTTTTAATTGAATCTGAAATTGTTGTCAGTTAAAATGCGATTAAACATTGTACTTATTTCAAATAAAAATATTTAGTTGAATCTAAATTTAAAATTAAAACCACGTTTAAACCCCGCTTACACTGCACTTTAAATCCGTATTTAATAGCTCGATCATCTGTTCTTCCTTTTTAAAATCAACTGATTATAGCCTTAAATACGGATTTAATGAGCATTGTAAACGGGGTTTAAGTATATAAGGTCATCTTAAGGCTTGTACCATGGTGCAAGAACTTAAAGGTATGGTCATGCGAACAGCTGAGTAAATTTTTTTTAATTTGGCAAATTTCTTAATGTCAAACATTGATGTGTGTGTGTTGTTTACATGAAGACAAAATACTTGGAAAACGAAATACTGAGCGTTGGTTGTATTTTTTATTCAGGTTTGGTTTTTGCAAATTAAAAAGCTTCGAAAAATTGAAAAAAGGAAAAATACATGGTCGTTTAACGGCTCTTTGTGGTTGTTTTCGTGGCAATAACAAATCATCTGCTTTGAAGATTTGATATTTGTCACAATCACAATTTCAACATGCGTATTTTATTTTTTCCATGATTGATTCGGCTTCTATTTCTTGATGTGGTGTCTCGTTTATGAAAGGAAGTGCTGGTATATGTTTTTCACTCAACATTGAATTTGGCTCTCATCGGTGGGTGAACAAAACAATAACTTATGAATTTCTCTGGACAAGAAAAATTATTAAAATTTTTGCTTCTTCTAACCTCGGCAGAGATACTGCTGCCTAGCCGACTTTTGACATTACGAGTTGTAAACAGAAACAATTTTGTTGTTTAGCAAATGACTCCACCTTCTAAGTTAAATTTTTTCTCGCGAGTACACTATCTGTCAACAAGTTTTGGTTGGGTGTGAGTATTAAAGTTAAGAAACATAACACACACAAACAATGAAAAAAGGTGCGAACTATTGGGTTGCCCAAAAAGTAATTGCGGATTTTTTAAAAGAAAGTAAATGCATTTTTAATAAAACTTAGAATGAACTTTAATCAAAAATACTTTTTTTACACTTTTTTTCTAAAGCAAGCTAAAAGTAACAGCTGATAACTGACAGAAGAAAGAATGCAATTACAGAGTCACAAGCTGTGAAAAAATTTGTCAACGCCGACTATATGAAAAATCCGCAATTACTTTTTGAGCAACATACACAAAATCGGAGTTGCCCTAATCACTGATTTTCACAAATAGTGCATATTTTGTTGTAGGCCAACTAGGCTAGTTCTAGGCTTAAGTGTAACAACCTCTTTAATTTGGTTGAGCGGGAACGGTACGACGGTCTTGGCTGCGGCTTAGCTCGCCGGATGGGGAGGTTCTTTTTCCGCTGAGGCTTCACATTTAAATTTAGTTCGTACCAAGATATATTTATAAAACGGAAGATATTATGTTACTAGGAAATGGCAAGTTTGAACAAAAAGGAAACGGAAATCAAAGTTATCAGCTCTTTCGTTTCTCTATGTGTACCCTTGTCACCCATTATTCGAATTCGTTTCCAAATTTCTCGTATCATAAAAGACTTTGGTGTTGTGTCTTCAAAGGCGACCCACCCCTTATGACTTTTCAGTCATCCATGGTATTTTCTATGCTTTTCATTGTAATGAAAATACCCCTTATCGAGCTTTAACCCACTTTTACATTTCCACTACATTCTCAGCCTTTCCGTATATTATCAATACATATTGTTATAATTGATTACATTACAAATTTTTAATTTTTATTATAAAACAAATTAATATATTTATATAGATCTAATTGAAATTCATTATTGCTTAATTTTTAAATTATAAAAAAAATCAGTTGGTTTCTGTCTTATAATAGCTTTGTTCGATGACATATATTAACATATTTTTAATTTGATTTTCTTTCTTTCCTATTCTAATATATATATGCATATATGTATTATTAAATATTCTGCTTTGTATTTTTGTATGTTTTTTTTTTTTTTTTTGTCTAACCACTTAAAAGAAAATATAATATAATATAATATATATAATATATAATTTTCATATATTTCCTTTAGAAAGAAGTGGAGTAGGAAACAAATAAAAAAAAAACATCTTTCTAAAGAAGATATATGTGATTTTTCTTTTTTTTTTTATAGATTATAGATTTTATAGGTATATGTACATAAGTTTATGTGTTTCTGTTTTTAGTTGTTTTACTTTCTCATGATATTTTTTTTTTTAATAGTTCCTAAAAATAAATCTGTCTTTTTATAACTTTCGTTATCGTTATATTTCTGTATGTTCTTTCATTTCTTTGAATATTAATAATTATTATTATCTTTTTCCTTTTTTTTTTTTTTTGTTTAGGATCCAAATTTGGTCGAAGAATGGTAATTTTTTTGGATTTTTTTTTTTTTTTAGTTTTTCTTGATAATGATATAATCGACAAGCCAAAGACAAACACAATTAGGTGTATGAATACTACGTGAATCTTACTGTGCTGTTGCCAACTCTGTCTTATGAATTTATGGGGGCTTCAATGTGGAACGTTTGTGACTTGGGGTGCACCCTCAGGTCAGAAGTACTGTACAAGCGTGAGCACGTTTGTGGCCAGAAATGAAGATGGTGCAGGTATGGGATTCCTATTTCACCAAGAGGAAAACAAATTACAAATAGGTCTAACAAAATGCAATCAAATGAAATTCAAGGACTGTATGCCCCAGTAATGTAATGTACCTACCCTATGACCATGATTTAAACAATTTAACGAATTGCAAATGGCTTAATATGCCGTTTCACGTGGACAACTAACAAATTTTATTTAAAAAAAATTACAAGTTAATACTTTTGAAAATATTTAAAGTATATTTTTTTTATAAATAGCGATAAATATTTTAACCAAATAATCGCAATTTGCGTTGCCCCTATTTCATACATAATCAAATTATATACATTAAAATGTGGCTGCACATGGTCATGGGTTAAAACGGTACCTTAGCACTACTCCACTGACTATTTCCAATTCTATCAAGGCAAAATTGTCACACTCACACATTTCATAAAATGTTCAAGATTTAGAATTTCAATTAAATTTTCCTTTTTTCTGTACACATAATTACCAAATCTTGAACTTTTTTTATCAATTGTCACTCACTTACCTTCTAATTCCATAAAAAAAATCAAGAAAAAAAAGAAATTTATTGCCACCACTAAATAAAAACTATTTCACTGCCGGAGCCAATTTTTTTAATGATGTAGTCAGCACACAAGTTCAAAAGGAAAAGGATGAACTCAATCAATCATTCTCTCAAATCAGTTGTCAATCTAAGAAAAAAATGGAAATTTTTCATTGGAAAACACGCGTTAACTCTGGCTCTCTCGTCCTATTAATGACATCCCCTCTCTGAAAAGTGATAGTTTGCCAGACCCTGGCCGTTGAGATCCAACTCTGTCTTAGCATCATGTGTTCCCATCTCTGTTCATCTGTCAAATGCGAAATTGGCAGGCCAAACATTAAAATAAAAAAAATAAGTAAAAACCGAAGCAGCTAAAAAAATGTCCCTAATAAAATATAAAAAATATTGGGATATTGGCAACAAGATGCAGCCGTCACAAAGCCAGCTCTTTTCATGAAGCCTGCGTCTGAAAAGAGTTGGGAAAAACAATAATACAGTACACCAAAAAGAAATAAATCAACAAATCTATGGCCGAGTTTCTTTTTCCATGGAGGTGTGTGTGTGTGCCGCCTTTATTGCTTGTTGACAAACAAACGAAAACACATCAGGTATTGAAAACAATTAAAAAACATTTCAAGAAAATGATTTGTCCTAAATTCTTTCAGGATGCAATTTGTATGAGTATGGAAAAATTGAAAGCGGTCATCATAAAACAATCGCCTGCTGTGTGTCATTAAAACTGAATAAAGTACGCGAAGCATTTTTCCACACACGAAGTGGGCATGTTAAGCAAAATGTAAAACAGGTAAAACTTTATAATTTCTATGAAAAGATGCTCAAATTTTTATAATCTCCTTCAGTGATGCTCCTGTATGCAAATTCTGCCTCATTATAATTGTCCGGACAGACACAAACAAATACCTGGAATCGACAACAAAAGGGACCAATGACATTTGTGTCCGCAAGAAGCAAAAGGAAATAATGTGTGGCACCAAACAAACCGTGTCCATTATGAGCGGTGGCAAATGTCTCACACAACTGGTATAAGAATTAAGGTGGCACAAATGCAATTTTGACAACATAAGCCGGCAAAACGAATCATCACCCAAGTCGTATTCACGTTATTGGTACCAATTGTGTTCAACATTGATGGCAAGGGAATACAAAAATCATAAAGGAGGAAACTCTAACCAATTGGAAAAATATCTACATGTGTCCATCAACGCGTACAAACAGCACCATAAAATCAGCAAAAAAATTGTTTATGACCGGTAGCCTGCTGTCCAAAATAATGCTCTGTGGAAAAAGGATTCAAATATGTCATATACTTATTTAGCCCAAAGTGGCAACGACAACAACTGATATGGATGGGTTGTGTGAGTCCTGGAAGTCAAGTAGGATGCTAACTAATGAAATGGATATGAACAATAAGGTCAGGAGGATCTACATGGAAATTTAAGATAAGTCTCATGAAATATCATTATAAAATTAATATACTAATGTCTTTTTTCTCTTTACAGGTAAATTATTTAAACTTCATACTAAAGTCCCTTTTCCTCTTTCTAGGTCCTTCAATCGCAACGGTTACCGGCAAAAAAAAATCTCTACAACAATGGAATAATCACAATGAATGACAACTCTAACTCCTCGTACGTCCTGTGGTGAAAATACTAAAATCTTGGTGAGACCTTATTAAAATAAGTCCGATTAGAATTACGTACATAGACCCTAGTGGACAGGTAGTCTTGCACTCTACTGTCGTAAATGTTGCGCGTGCATAACACCAATGCGATTTCCTTTTAAGTCCTCAATTTCATATTGGCTGTTACCAACCCTCGCCCTAATGCGACATTTAAGCCATTGTCTGCATAATTTCGCGTTTATACCTTTGGTAAAGTTGCTTTGCCTAAAACTTTTTCGGAACACCTCTTGTCCTGGTTTAAATACTATCTCTCGACTTCTCCTATTATACGACTTTACATTCCTTTCATAAGCGTCATGCATCTTTTCCTTTAGCCTCTTGTGTAGGATTTGCATCTGGTTAGTCTTAGGTAGAATGAACATATCGCCATCTTCCAATGAGTTCAGTTTTCTAAGAATTTCGTATGCATCCGCATGTGTTACCATGTTGTAGCCAGTTAGAGCAAAGTACGGGGATATTCCCAAAGACGCATGTATGGTTGACCTCAACGTACATTCAATTTTGGAAAGTTTCTCATCCCATTTGGATTGGTCGTCATCCAGGTAGCTCCGTATGCTGCTCAGTATTGTCTGGTTGACCCTTTCGCTAGCGTTGGCCTGTGGTGCATGTATGGCTGTGCGCACGTGTCTTATGCCAAACATTTGCAAAAGGTCTTTGAATGACTCAGAGGTAAACTGCTTACCATTATCGGAGTGAATCACCTCAGGTACTCCGAACTTATGGAAAACCTCATCAATGAGAAACGCATTCACCAGTTTCGTTGTCGCCTTTTGCATGGCCTTTAATAAAACAAATTTGGTCTTGTGGTCTAAAACGATAAAAATATAAGTTTTGCCAGATTTTGTCCTCGGATACGGGCCTAGAAAATCGATATATATGCGTTGAAAGGGCCTTTGTGTTATAAATTCATTCCCCATGGGTGGTCTGAGAATTTGTTTAGGCGGTTTTGTTTCTTTGCATACATCGCAATTTCGGACAAAATCTCTAATTTGTGTTGTCATAGAGGGCCAATAGAAAAACTCTCGTATATTGTGCAAAGTCTTTGCAATGCCGCCGTGGAATGTATTATGTTCATGGGCTTTTCTAATAATCTCTGCAGTCAATCCCTCAGGTAGCCATATCTTCCAGCAATCATCTTCATTTTCTACATCGTTGCGGTTAAATTTCACCCTTTTATACACAATGCCCTCTTTGACCTTCAAATCTGGTAGTCTGTCGCCGTTTTGTTCAATTGTGTCGATAAGAGCTAAATACTGTTGATTCTTAAATTCCTCTGAATCAAAATTGAGAATGCCAGTCTGATCATGTGCTATTTCTTCCATATCCAACCTGGACAACATATCAGGGACTATATTCATAGAACCTTTACGATGTTCAATCGTAAATCGGTACCCCTGGAGTTTCAAACTCCACCTGGCGAGTCGACCATTTAAGTCATGTTGTCTCATCAGCCATTGCAAGCTGGAATGGTCAGTGATCACTGTGAATTCCATTAGCTCTATGTATTGCCTGAATCGTTCAATGGCTAGTATTACGGCAAGACATTCTTTTTCCGTTGTCGAGTAATTCTTTTGTGCGGTGTTAAGCTTCTTCGAGAAGTACTCGATCGGGTGCTCACCTTCTTCATTATCTTTCTGGAAGAGCACGGCACCAATACCAACATCTGAAGCATCACATTGCACATAAAATGGCCTTTCGAAATCTGGACTAGTTAGAACAGGGCTAGAGACTAGACGTAATTTTAGTTCTTCGAAAGATTTCAAAGCATTCGGAGTCAAAACAAATTTAGATGATTTCTTTAGTGTATCAGTAATCGGTGCTGTCAGAGTCGAAAAGTCAGGGATGAACCTGCGGTACCATCCAACTGTTCCAAGGAACTTTCTCACGTCCTTTTGGGTTCTTGGTGGCTTAATGCCCATTATTGCCTCTATCTTGCCAGGATCAGGTTTCAATTTTCCAGCTCCCACGATGTATCCTAGGTATCTTAGTTCCCTGTAACAGAACTTGGACTTTTCCATATTGATAGTCAGGCCAGCAGCCGTCAGTCTGTTTCCCACAATAGCCAGCATCTCTAGGTGAACGTCAAAATTTGGTGATACCACTAAAAGATCATCAAGGTACACAAACACTCGGTCTTTCAACTCTGAAGGAATCACCTTGTCCATCAATCGACACATTCGTTGAGCTGCATTGCACAGTCCGAAAGGCATTACCTTGAATTGATAATGTGGCCTTCCCTGGACTGTGAATGCAGTCAACGGTCGACTTGATTCCTCCAGAGGAATTTGCCAAAATGCGTCCTTGAGATCAATAGCCGAAATATAGTGTGTATCACCCAATCTCGACAATAACCCATCAATGTTGGGCAAGGGATACGCATCTTTTCGTGTGACCTTGTTCAATTCCCTAGCGTCTAGGCATAGCCGGTTCTTGCCAGGCTTCATAACCAATGTCACGCGATTATTCCACTCGGAATTCTGTGCCTCCTCTATCACATCGAGTTCTATCATCCTGTCAAGCTCCTCATACATCAGCCTTTGTACGGCTGGACTAACCGGAAAGTAGCGCATCTTCTTCGGTGCAGCATTGCCCACATCAATTCTGTGTGTCTCTAGCCGCGTCTTTCCTAAACCGAATGTAGTATAACACCTAAATGATAATTTTGCGTTCTCCAAACGCATGGTTTGTCCAATATCCAATTGATGTGTCTTAGTCTCTGTAGGATAGTCAATTTCATTGATGAATTTATTCTCTCTCTGAATCCGAATTCCTAATTTACCCCAAATATCATAACCTAGAATCAGGGATTGTTTCAAATTAGGTACCAAATAGAACAAAACCTCTTGGCGAATATCTCCACACTCAACAGTGAGTTTAACCTTCCCAATAATCTGCTCATCTTGTCCATTTGCTGTCTGTATAAATGATTTGAAATTGAGTATTGAAACATTCATCTTCTTTAGACTCTCCAAACAGTTCTTGCCCAGACAACTTATTGAAGCACCACTATCCATTAGGCCTCTAAACTCAACACCATTCAATTTAACATCCAGGTATGGTCTCACGTCTCCTTCTGTGCCTATGCATGTAGATGCTATCTCCCTTCTTTCCTTTTTTCGTCTAGCATGAGCTGTCCTTGCCTTCGAAACTCTCTTGCTAACAGGTAAAAAATCTTTGAAAATTTGGTCTCGTTTCTGATTGTAAATGTGCAAACGCTGTTCATATGGAATGAGTACTTTCAATCCTCTTGCTGCCGTATCTTGTGTCGTCTTAATTATGTTGTTGGATGAATTCGCAGGTAGATTTGTTGGCTGAAATGGCACAACTACTGGGTCTGGCTTTGTTTCGAACATGTCAGCCCAGTCCTTTGCATGTTCCTTGTGGAGTTTCCCAAGCATTTAGGGCATTTGGGCGATGTAACACCATCGAACCCACATTTGAAACAAAAAATATTCCTCTGTTCGGTAGGGCAATCTATAAACGAATGGCCTAGCATTTTGCAATTCCAACAAGTCAATTGCTTAGTAGTAGTTGGTGTTTGTTGTAGTGCCTCCACCTCCTGGTGATAATGTTCCTGTTCCGTTTCGTAGTAGTCCAGTTCGTGTACACGTCTAAAGTTCTGTTGCTGTTGCCGGAATGGTGCACGTTTCGCTATATTTCTCTCTGCCCTTTTGCACTCTTCTAAAAGTTCCTCAATGGTCTCGATATCCTTAGGATAAACTAACTGCATCAAACCGTCTTTAAGATTGTCCTTAATTATCCTAACTATCTCATACTCGTGGATCTGCACACGCATCTGATTCCTCAACTTAACCACTTCAGTAATAAATGAGTCAGCCGTTTCTGATGGCAATTGCCTTCGCTCCATCATCCTGCGTTGAATTTCGAAGTCGCTCTCGAAATTCCTAAACTTCTTGATTAAATGGTATTTCAGATGATCCCACTGACAATAAGGGTTCTGCTGACGAAACTCCCATATCCAGTCATAAGCACGTCCTGTCAAAAAGTGGTGAAATCCCTTAACAAAAATGTCCCACGGACAATTATAATCTATCCTAAGCGATTCCGCTCTAAATACAAAATCCTCCACACTGACATTCTTCGATGTGCCGTCGAATCTCAACCCCCACTTCTGTAACTGTAAAGGGGTCATAGGTTTATAACCCAATGACAAATTCTGATTCACATATTGTGTGTGCCCACCACGGTAAAAATCAGGGTTAGGTTGTTGCTGGTTAGGTAGTCCTGCATCCTGCTGTTGTCTTGATCGTTGTCCATGAAAACTCGCGTCTTGTTGGTATGACTGTGCATTGAATCGCGGTTGTGAATGGTGTTGTCCCTCGTGACCGTTCCTATTGTGGTCATTGTTCAATGTGCTATTAACATGAGAGTCTAATGAATTCCGAATAGCCTGTGGAATCATTACGGCTAAGTTCTGTTCTATCGATCTCATCATGCTAGCCTGAGCGGCCCCTACAGACGCATCTACGTAATCCCGTAAACTCATACCACCTATGTTAGCTCTAACATCAGGGTTTACGTTCTCCTCTACTGTCGGTAATCTTTGATCTTGTCTCGACATCCTCGCAAACTCCCTCCTTATCTCCTGTGCAGTGATACTACTATATTCAGGAGTAGGTATGGTACTCGGTGTCCCTGGTGACGATGTAGTTCGTGGGCCAAGCTCCCAAGGAAACGACAATGACATTAATGGAACTATACGGTTCTGTGACATATAACTTAAGAGATAATAAAAATATATAAGAAGACACACTGTAGGTAAGAGATAATTTAGCAGTAGGGTAACTATTATCCCGTCCCGTGCCTGCCGTTCTCGAAGAGCCCCTTCTTGAAGAACGGCGAAAACTCGGCGAGGGTCTTTCGAGTGAGGCCGGGCGCTCCGGGGCCTTCGTAGATCGGACACTGGGGTATTCTCGAACAGACGACAAAGAGGCGTCGCAAGTAGAGCTCCAGCAAACGGCGACGGTGCTTTGCCACAGCCTCGCTGTTAGAGGCAAATAGCTCTCTTCGAGGAAAAGGTAATGCAGCAATCTTGGATTATCTTTACCAAATTCAAATTGTATTTAAAAATCGACACAAAAACTAATAAATATACTGCTATATAGCGTTATCAATTTATGATTTTTGATACGACAACAAAACAATCAATTTTGATAAATGGCCCAATATTCGATAAGATCTTGAATCGTTGCTACACAGCATGGTACTAAATGATACCTTCTGGGACACCGATCCAAGTCGAATTCTCCTATTAAGGCTTTGGCTATGGGATATAGAATTTTAAAGGCTCGAATGTTGGGCGCCAAAATGTAACAACCTCTTTAATTTGGTTGAGCGGGAACGGTACGACGGTCTTGGCTGCGGCTTAGCTCGCCGGATGGGGAGGTTCTTTTTCCGCTGAGGCTTCACATTTAAATTTAGTTCGTACCAAGATATATTTATAAAACGGAAGATATTATGTTACTAGGAAATGGCAAGTTTGAACAAAAAGGAAACGGAAATCAAAGTTATCAGCTCTTTCGTTTCTCTATGTGTACCCTTGTCACCCATTATTCGAATTCGTTTCCAAATTTCTCGTATCATAAAAGACTTTGGTGTTGTGTCTTCAAAGGCGACCCACCCCTTATGACTTTTCAGTCATCCATGGTATTTTCTATGCTTTTCATTGTAATGAAAATACCCCTTATCGAGCTTTAACCCACTTTTACATTTCCACTACATTCTCAGCCTTTCCGTATATTATCAATACATATTGTTATAATTGATTACATTACAAATTTTTAATTTTTATTATAAAACAAATTAATATATTTATATAGATCTAATTGAAATTCATTATTGCTTAATTTTTAAATTATAAAAAAAATCAGTTGGTTTCTGTCTTATAATAGCTTTGTTCGATGACATATATTAACATATTTTTAATTTGATTTTCTTTCTTTCCTATTCTAATATATATATGCATATATGTATTATTAAATATTCTGCTTTGTATTTTTGTATGTTTTTTTTTTTTTTTTTGTCTAACCACTTAAAAGAAAATATAATATAATATAATATATATAATCAGGATTCACTGAATAAGGTTAAGCTAAGCGATCAGCCGATATACTTTTTTTTTAATATTTGGCAGTACTTGGCATTGAGGATGTCAACTTGTTCTCTTTTTACATTCATTCTTTGTTTACGTTTTCTCCTATATGATGACATTTTCAATCGTCAGATTTGACATCCTTAATGATGTTTATGGGGCCTATCCACTTTGTGTTTTGCATGTGACCTAACCTTCTATTAGTGAATCCTGATATATAATATATAATTTTCATATATTTCCTTTAGAAAGAAGTGGAGTAGGAAACAAATAAAAAAAAAACATCTTTCTAAAGAAGATATATGTGATTTTTCTTTTTTTTTTTATAGATTATAGATTTTATAGGTATATGTACATAAGTTTATGTGTTTCTGTTTTTAGTTGTTTTACTTTCTCATGATATTTTTTTTTTTAATAGTTCCTAAAAATAAATCTGTCTTTTTATAACTTTCGTTATCGTTATATTTCTGTATGTTCTTTCATTTCTTTGAATATTAATAATTATTATTATCTTTTTCCTTTTTTTTTTTTTTGTTTAGGATCCAAATTTGGTCGAAGAATGGTAATTTTTTTGGATTTTTTTTTTTTTTTAGTTTTTCTTGATAATGATATAATCGACAAGCCAAAGACAAACACAATTAGGTGTATGAATACTACGTGAATCTTACTGTGCTGTTGCCAACTCTGTCTTATGAATTTATGGGGGCTTCAATGTGGAACGTTTGTGACTTGGGGTGCACCCTCAGGTCAGAAGTACTGTACAAGCGTGAGCACGTTTGTGGCCAGAAATGAAGATGGTGCAGGTATGGGATTCCTATTTCACCAAGAGGAAAACAAATTACAAATAGGTCTAACAAAATGCAATCAAATGAAATTCAAGGACTGTATGCCCCAGTAATGTAATGTACCTACCCTATGACCATGATTTAAACAATTTAACGAATTGCAAATGGCTTAATATGCCGTTTCACGTGGACAACTAACAAATTTTATTTAAAAAAAATTACAAGTTAATACTTTTGAAAATATTTAAAGTATATTTTTTTTATAAATAGCGATAAATATTTTAACCAAATAATCGCAATTTGCGTTGCCCCTATTTCATACATAATCAAATTATATACATTAAAATGTGGCTGCACATGGTCATGGGTTAAAACGGTACCTTAGCACTACTCCACTGACTATTTCCAATTCTATCAAGGCAAAATTGTCACACTCACACATTTCATAAAATGTTCAAGATTTAGAATTTCAATTAAATTTTCCTTTTTTCTGTACACATAATTACCAAATCTTGAACTTTTTTTATCAATTGTCACTCACTTACCTTCTAATTCCATAAAAAAAATCAAGAAAAAAAAGAAATTTATTGCCACCACTAAATAAAAACTATTTCACTGCCGGAGCCAATTTTTTTAATGATGTAGTCAGCACACAAGTTCAAAAGGAAAAGGATGAACTCAATCAATCATTCTCTCAAATCAGTTGTCAATCTAAGAAAAAAATGGAAATTTTTCATTGGAAAACACGCGTTAACTCTGGCTCTCTCGTCCTATTAATGACATCCCCTCTCTGAAAAGTGATAGTTTGCCAGACCCTGGCCGTTGAGATCCAACTCTGTCTTAGCATCATGTGTTCCCATCTCTGTTCATCTGTCAAATGCGAAATTGGCAGGCCAAACATTAAAATAAAAAAAATAAGTAAAAACCGAAGCAGCTAAAAAAATGTCCCTAATAAAATATAAAAAATATTGGGATATTGGCAACAAGATGCAGCCGTCACATAAGGCTCTATCACACGACATGTTCTTGTCTAATGACAGGTCACTTTAGGTGTGCCAAAATTGTCAATTTACATATGATTAATCAGTTTTGCTATAACACTAGTATGTTATTTTTGTACGAACTAACCTAAAAATGTGAGCAAAACCTGATTTTTTTTATGGCTACAAAAAAGTTGAAGAAGCTGGAGAAAGCTGTTAAAATCATAAAGTTGTGAAAATAATTTAATTTGGGTTGCTTTCATTCAACTGATAACAAAAACAGCTGATTTCATTATGTTTTTTGTCAGAAGGAAAAGAGCTATGCTCTAATCGAAAAAATAATAGTGCTATTTTGAAAAGCGATTTTCATGTACTAGTTTCATTCGTATTCTATTAACAATAACAAAGTTTTGCATGTCATAAGAGAAGAACATGTAGTGTGATGGCACCTTTAAGCTGCCATTAGACGATAAGACACATGAGAATACATGCCGGCATTATAAATAGCTCTCTTCGTATTCGACGTACATAAGACAAGTCTTATAAAAACAGAAAGTGACAGCTCATATGACATATCCTATCGTCTAATGGCTGCTTTATACATAGAACTCAGTACCACTTCTGCGGAATGTGTTCCCATTTTCTTCGTCACCATTTTGTATAATGCGTTTTGATAGTTGCTCGGGGAAAAAGTCGAAGTCAGTACTAGGCTTAGTAGTGCATGCTTAGATGTACTGAAAAGAATTCCAGTGCAATAACAATAACGGTGGTTTTCCCCTTCTATTGCTGGCAACATTTGTTAGTTACTATGCCATGCATAGAAGCATGTAAAAATGTCTCTCCAAAGAGGTGTCGCACTGTGGATCGTCGTTCGTATTCGGCCATTTGAGCTTAAAACTTGAATAGGACAGCACTCATTGATATGTGAGAAGTCTGTCCATGTTCTTTAATGGAATGTTCACTGGTAAATTTGCATTTGCGTTTGCACCCTATAGTAATCTCTTATATGTAAAGGACCCTTTATATCTAAGCTTCCTTTTAGTTTTCTAGGTCGTAAAAATACAACCATGCGTTTTTGGCAAACCGTCGACCAACTCAGCTTTTTTGTACGCCGTTACCAATTTTCTGTCATTAATTCTGCTATTACTGGCTTATAGCTTTTTGTGTGAAACGGTTTAATATATTGATTTGGTTTTTGGTTTGATTTGAATTTGCAATCCGTTAATCAATCCGTTCACTAAGGTATGACAGGGACATTAGTTTTCTCTCTCTTTCTCTCATGCTAACGAGTGATTTGCACGACATTTTACAAATTGTGCGGATTTGACAACATAAATTCACAGGAATTGATACTCTGAAATCGACTAAGTTATCAATTTCAAATGAATGCCGCCTTCGACGTCGTTAGAGGGAGAGAGAAAGAGAGACCTCTTATCTCTGTCGCACATACCCTGTCCTATCGTCATTATCGCCTTAGTCTGCAATTCGTCTCCAATTGCTACCAATACAACACCAGCCAGCAATCTTCTAGCCTGTGAATATTTGGTAGCAGCCTCCAACGACCTCGTAAAACGGTTAAAACAGTTTAATAATATAGTTAATAATAATACAAATCGATAACATTAAAAAAACATCAAAAAAATACATAAAGAGAACATAAAAAACAAGTTACAAATTACAAAATCAGGCAGGAAAAAAAAGTGCAGTGAAAAAGTAAGGCAGAGAAAGAGAGACGGAGACAGAGATAGATATATGTATGTGTATATGTGGTGGTAATTAAGGTATACTCTCTTGTTTTTGGGAGAGCGAAAGCAAAAAGTCGTATTCAATCTCTGGCACAGTGGGTGACGAGTAGAGAGCATAACAATGGAGTCTGATTAGATGAGGGGGGTTGTTGGTGGTAGCGGTGCGGTGTGGGTGGTTGTTTATTCATAAGTAAAGTGTTCCACAAGACCCAAGTAAATGTATATCTTGGCCAAAAGTAAATAAATATGCAGAAAAGGAACTCAATGCTAAGTGACAATTCCATGGGCGAAATATGTACAAATTTAGGAGCTATATGTGTTTAGCCAAAATAATTAAAATTGATTTAATGGAATCCAATTGCTATATGAATTTGTATGTGTGTGTTCTATGGAGTGAAAGCGTTATTTTGTTTGGTTTTCATCTGTTTGAAGAGGGGGAGAGAGTGAGAGAGTCCAGCACACGCCACCTTGCGTCCGAGTTCAAAGCCTGGTATGGTCCGTAATGCAAGCAAAGATTTCATCATGTCATGCTTCGTCAAAGATGCTTTAAGCTAAATGGGACATAAATCGGTCTTTGATCAGGGTGGTGACTACCTCCTCCCGTTTGTTATATGTATATGAATACGAATTCGAATACATCAATGTGGTTTTGTTTTTCCTGAAGGGGTCCAACGACCCCTTCTCGTCTTATTTATTATTATTATATTAAGAGAATTATTAAAATGTGAGATAATATAAAACCAAATTGCTTACTTTTTACGTTCTTAGCATTTTCGAACATGGAAAAAAAATTTTCTTATAAGTGAATTTATGAACACGTGCTAGATAGGATAGCCTTGTATAGCTTTTGTCTTTCCTGCTGCATATTATTAAAAAGCAAATTAAAAAGTCAATGTTTAAGGTACAAAGGATAAGCATCCGACGAATACGCTCTGCAACACCTGTTGTCTTCCTTCTAACGTGAAGAAAAAGCATTTGAGTCGAAGCTACTTAATTTGTCGACAAATTTCAAACACCTTGTTGGAGTAATGTGGAGTAAAAATTCTCCAACTAATGATTAAGTTTCTTTTCAAATGATTTTGCTTTTCTTGAGATATACAATAGGCTTGGACAGCTTGTATCAATAGTCGATATATACATAGACCACTATATAGTAGCAATAGAAACAAACTGCATCTTAGATACTTGAAAGTCTATAGCTATCGAAAGCATTCAATAACAGATGATAACAAGCTATGGTGGCAACCGAAAAAGTTGCTTTGAATGGCCTGATCATTCCGGCTAATGGTTGCCAGTAGTCCGTTCTGTTTATCCAATTAACCATAGTCCCTGGATGGCTTGTGTAGCGGTTATATTTAACGGCTCCAAGCAACAAATTATCCGATAGAATTAAATAGTTCAAAAACAAACGGATGAGCCACCCTCTTTTAGATCGTATGTTAAGTACATATTGCCGGATAAAACTAGTCATTAGACTATAAACAAATAAATGTTTTTGTTATATTTAAAATGCTGTAATAAACCCATTTAATTCTAAACAATTTCTATTGTCTTTTTAGACCGTAACATAAACATCAATCACAAGCAGCAAACAAAGCAAACTTAAAGAAGTTGAACTTTTTTTATTGGCCTACCGCATCAGGATAAACTGCTAGCTTTTCCTAAGGCCGGTTTGAAAGCCCTCATCAAAATTCTCGGCATAAATAGCAACTCGATTTACAGCGCTTTAATAAACACACAACACAATATAAACAAGCTAAGCCGTACAACTACACAAACAGCAACAACACAAAACAGAAATCTGCCGATTATGTTCGTTAACTCAATGACGTTCCGTGGAAATCCGGCTGCGAGCCATCACTACCACCAGCAGCAGTCGGCTCTAAACCATCATGCATCTCTGGCAGCAGCAAATGAAAAGGTTTGTATGTTCTAGGATAAAAACG